>NW_022196906.1:115847197-115853340 GCF_008632895.1 Mastomys coucha | reverse complement strand
GATTAAAGGCATGCACCACCACCGCCCGGCATCTGTCTCCATTTTTAAAGTTCTTCCTCATCTGGGTGGAAGTCCCTCGGCCCCTCAGGCAGCTCAGGCAGCTGCACCTCAGTCTCTCAGACACAGGTGACATATCCATAATGCCACCTTTATTCCCTCATCAGAGGTAGCTTGAAGGATTTAAAGGTTTCAATCTTGGCAGCTCTCATACAGCAGGACAGAGCTGGGAGCAGCTAGAGCGTTTCATTACCCTATTGAGGAAAAGCAGGGTGAAGTGGAGGTCTCCTGGGTCCTTCTGATAGCGGCCAGACTGGTCTTAGGATTACTGTCACCTGCAAACCCATTTCCTCCGTACAGTCTTAGTGGGCAACTGAATAAGGTGGGTATTGTACATTAGGGTGTGGGCCTGTCCTAACCCTTCTGCTGTAGCTTTGATTCATTGACTTTTAAATTTTTCTTTCCTTGTGCCATACTGATCATGTGAGGCCTCGTTAGGAGTTAGTCCCAGGTTTGTTCTGTTCTCAAACTGATCTTGTGTTCTTCCTCTGTCTCAGTTTAAAACATTTCAAAAATGTTTTTAAAAACAGTTTGGTTGACTTCCGTGGTCAATGTGTTTCTCTTCTTCCCTGGAGTCAGTCTCAGCACTGGCCGAGCAAGGCTATGAAGCCTACAGTGCCCTCTGGTGGCCACTGGCTGGGCAAGGCTATGAAGCCTACAGTGCCCTCTGGTGGCCACTGGCTAACCAAGGCTGTGAAGCCTACAGTGCCCTCTGGTGGCCACTGGTTGGGCAAGGCTATGAAGCCTACAATGCCCTAGTGGCCCCTGGCTAACCAAGGCTGTGAAGCCTAAAATGCCCTCTGGTGGCCACTGGCTGGGCAAGGCTGTGAAGCCTACAGTGCCCTCTGGTGGCTGGCCTGGCCTGGCCCTGCAGGAGCTGCAGGGAGTTTGAAGCCTGGCTTTTAACAGCTGGCTCTAGTGGAAGTGCTAGAAGAAGTGGCTGTCTGGCAGAGGGCAGGAGTCAGTCCAGTCTGGCAAGCCTGGAAGGTTTTGGGATGAAGGAGTTGAGATCTCCCTTGTTCTGTGTGTGTGTGTGTGTGTGTGTGTGTGTGTGTGTGTGTAGGGATGTGTAGGGGTGTGCATGTGGAGGTGTGTGGAAGTGTATGTGGATGTGTGGGTTTGGGGGTGTGTGGGTGTGGAGATGTGTGTTTACCTGTCCCTGAGAAGGGCATGGGTGACTAGAAGCCAGGAGTGGTGTTGGAGTAAGGCTGTCTTCCTAGCCTGTGGCTCTACTGTATTCATGAATCTCACTAAACAGAGGGCCCAGCAGAGGGATCACAAAGAGGGATGCATACCATGGAAAGAGCAGCCAGAGCTGTTTATCCTCTGAGGCCAGCCCTTGCTGGGCTGACTCATACACAGATGCGCAGGCCCTGTCCTGTCCAGATGTGCGTGCAGTGGAATCAGCGGGTACCAACCCCTGCCGGCTCTGTGGCCGTGCTAACAGGTACACAGCCCAGATCGGTTTCCTTTTGTTTCCTAATGTGTTCACACAGCGTGACCAAATGTTTAATATCTTACCACGATGTGATTTGCTAACTGACTCCCTTCAGCCATCTGTAAGGGCTCAGTCATCATCCTGAAGGCTGGCTGGCTTTGAATCAGGCAGCAGGAATCCCGGAGGATGTGCTCCTTCAGCCCTGCATCTGCCTTCCGCCTCTCCCTGCCATCACCGGTGCAGTGCCCAGACACCATTGAACTGCTCAGCACCTTCTTCCCTGAGTAGCCTGACACACATACCCTGCTGTTGGGTCAGGCGTTTCCTGTCCACCTGAGGCCCTCAACTCTGTAACCTGCTGCTGCTGCTGCTCCTGAGCCCTGCTGGCCCCACCTCTTTCTCCATCCCTTTGTCCCTCGTCCCAGTTTCCTTAGTTCTGGGAAGGGAAGGCTTCAGTAAAGAGGAGAAGAAAGGTTACGAATGAGAGAGGGAAAGCATTGGAAGTGACATAGGAGGAGGTAGTTGCATTTCCAGGCCTCACTGACAAAGGACCCTTCCTTTTCCTCAGGCGTCCTCATGACTTCTCTCTCGGACCATGTCCATGATCCTTTTCGCCTGCATCGTACGGGTGAGGGATGGACTGCCCCTCTCAGCCTCCACTGACTTTTACCACGCCCAGGAGTTTCTGGAATGCAGGAGGCAGCTCAAGACCTTAGCCCAGCGGCTGGCTCGGCATCCAGGCCGCGGCTGTGCAGAAAGCTGTGACTTCCGTATCTAGTAAGTAAACGCTTCTCCGGGCCTGGATGTCAAGGTGGCGCTGCTGAAGGCTGCTTGGGGGAAGGGTTTGGTCTCAGCAGTCAGAGGCTGTGTACACTTGGAGCAGCGTAGGGAAGGAGTGGTGTCCACCTTCAGAGCCTCTGCTGTCAGAGAGCACCCAAGCGTGTGCACCTTGTCCTGAGGGCTCCCTTCAGCCACTTTATTTTCCACTTAGGTACAGTAGAAGGAGAAAGGTAGGAAGCTACAGTACAATGCCAGCGAGGGAAAGAGGGAAAAGGAGAGAGTGGAAGAGCCCAGACACAGGATTTCCCGCAGCCTTGTGCTTAGACTGTAGCTGAGGATGGCCTTGAACTTCCGATCCTCCTTTGAGGAACAGGGGAATGAGAACAAAATGGGTGAGGGTGGGTCTCTCATTTCAGAGACTTAAAGTGAGATGTAGATTCTTGTGTTAGTACAACAGGGGAAGCCCCACTGTAGGGTGGGTGCTGGCGACACTGTTGCTAGAGGCTGCGGATGCTTCGTACCCTAATGACTTTCCTGTGCTTCCAGCGGCCTCTGGTGCACTTGGCAGGGTCAGGCAGGTCAGGCAGGGTCACGTGTTTTACAGAAAGGAATTGAGGTCAAGCACGACTTAGCCCAGGCTTCAGTGATCGAGCAGTGGAGCCAGGATTTGAAGGCAGCCGGTTGGTTCCCAGGTGTGCTGCTCATGTGTTTGGTCCTTTCTTACTGTTGAGACTTGAGGCAAGAAGCCCCTGGGGACAAGGCGGGCTTAAACAGCAGAGTGGCTTGTTACAGACTTTACACCCGTCTTTACACATATGTCTTTGCTTACCAAGTCCCTCTCGTTTCCTTTTTATAATTCTTATAAGTGGCGAGAGAAGTTAGGGGCCATTTTAGGCATTTTAGGGCCACTTAGTCTCAGAATTATAAAAGAAGTGGAAGGTGTCACCCATCCTGGGTGGAAGGCTGAAGGGTGCCGGCAGGCAGGCAGGCAGGCAGCGTGGTGGCTGGAAACCTGAGCTGTCACCCACAGAGCAAACGCCTCTGAGTTGCTGCTACATCCTTCTCCTCCTCCTTCTCTTCCTTTTCTTCCTTCTCTTCCTCCTCCTTCTCTTCCATCTCTCCCTCCTCCTCCTTCTCTTCCTCCTCCTCCTTCTCTTCCTCCTCCTTCTCTTCTTCCTTCTCTTCCTTCTCTCCCTCCTCCTCCTTCTCTTCCTCCTCCTCCTTCTCTTCTTCCTCCTTCTCTTCTTCCTTCTCTTCCTTCTCCTCCTCCTCCTCCTTTTCTTCCTCCTCCTCCTTCTCTTCCTCCTCCTCCTTCTCTTCCTCCTCCTTCTCTTCTTCCTTCTCTTCCTTCTCTTCCTCCTCCTCCTTTTCTTCCTCCTCCTCCTTCTCTTCCTCCTCCTCCACCTCCTTTGAGCACCTTCTACATGGAGTGCCAAGAAGGTGGTCTGTGTAGGACATCCTTTTCCTGAAAAACACTCTGTGGTATCACAGTCAAATCTAAACACAGGATGGTAAAATGTTCTACCCTGCTGCATTTTCTTATTTTGCTTATTTTTATGGCGCCAGTGGTGGACCCCAGTGGCTTGTGCACACTAGAAAATAATGTGTGGTGCTCATGCACGTACACACACATGCACATATAAATGTGTGGGCACATGGGTACACACAAATGTCGTTCAAATGCCATGGCATGCATGGGGAGGTCTGATCTCAACTTTTGGGACCTGCTACTGTCCCCTCACTTTGTGAGGTCAGGCATCTCTTGTTTCTATTGCACTGCATATTATGGCCCAGCTCACCTATGACCTTCTAAGCAATTCTGTCTCTGTCTCCCATCTTGCTCCAGAAGCGCTTGTACTGCAGGTGCATGCCACCACATCTTTAATGTGGATTCTGGAGCTGTAACTCAGGTCATTAGCCCTGGCCGCAAGCTCCACTTCTTACTCGGCCATCTTGGCAGCCTTAGTCTTTTCTTGAGAAACAATTAAGTTAGATTTATTTTATTATTTTATGTGTATGAGTGCATTGCCTGCATGTATATGGATGCACCAAGTCTATGTCTGTAATCCTAGGAGGCTGAGGCAGGAGGGGCATTAGCTAAAGGGCCATCCTGGGCTACATAGTTTGACACCAACCTGACCTACAATAGAGATCCTCTCTTTAAAGCGGAGAAAATAAAAAGACAACATCAAGGAAGACGAGGTGGGGGTTGCTCAGCCTGTTTCCTGCCAGCTCAGACATCTCCTCCTCTTTCAGTTTTTCATCATTGGGGGACGTGGCCTGCATGGCCATCTGCTCGCGCCAGTGCCCGGCAGCCATGGCCTTCTGCTTCCTGGAGACTCTGTGGTGGGACTTCACAGCTTCCTATGACACCACCTGCATCGGCCTGGCCTCCCGGCCCTACGCCTTTCTTGAGTTTGGTTTGTATCTGTCTTTCATGCCTTTCTCCTCATATGGTGTTAATGTGTGTAGAAATTGAAGTGTAGGTTTGGCCTTAACTATCCAGGAAAACCGGAGGAGGTGCAAGCACATGCCACTGATTTCATGGCAACAAGAGTGGCCGTGGGGCTTTCCACAGTGGCCTTTTCTGTGTCTTCAGAGCCTGTGGGGAGGTGGAGGAAGGGTGGAGCCTGGGTAGGCTATTCACCACAGGCGCCTGAAGCTGGGTTCAGCAAACCACAGCCTGCATAGGCCAGAACAGGACGGCCCAGGACCCTGAACTGTTCACTGTCTTCTTACACCTGGAGAAAGTTCTGCAGAGGGCATTCTGGGGCAGAGCTCTGAGGGAGTGGGGTGAGCCTAGGAGATAGAGAATGCTCCCAACTTCTGTGGTGATTCCACGTTCCTGCAGCAGTTTGTTTGTTTTTCCTCCATTTTGTCAAAGCATCAGGCTGTGACAGTCTGGAAATGAGGAGAATGTGGTCCTTCCCTCAAGCAGGTTGACAAAGACTGCTTCAGAAGAAGACATTTTTGTTCTAGCGTCTACCAGAAGGTTCTTTGTGATCCCAAGTCTACAGAGCGCAGCCTGATAGTCATGGGGCATGCCCAGTTTTGGCCAAGAGTGGTTCATTTTGAGCTCTGGGGCAGTGTTTCTCCACCTGTGGGTGGCAGCCCTTTGTGGAGGGAAGGAGGGGGCTTGAACAGTCATTTTAGAGGGGTCACCTAAGATCATCGGATATATTAGATATTTGCATTGCAATATCACACTTATGAAGTAGCAACAAAAATAATTTTATGGTGGAGGGGGTCACCATAACAGGAGGAACTGTATTAAAGGGCTGCAGTGTTGGGGGAGTTGGGAACTCTGCTCTAGGGAGCAAGAGAGGTGGGCAGTGGATGTCTGGTATCTGGGATGGACTAGAACTGGGATCTGGAAGTGTTTGGCACAGTCAGGTGTGAGGCCAGCACTTAGGCCGTCTGGCTATGACTGCCAGAGCCTTCACTGTCCCTCAGTGGCCTTGGGCCTGGGGATGTCACTTTCAGGAGCAGGAATGCCCAAGTGTAGGGCCTCACTGTGGCAGACCTGGGAGGCCTTTGTGAAGCTGGGACCCTCTTCTTCCCGCCTGGACAGTGCTGGCTGGCTGTACGCAGGCCACAGCTGTGGCTCCCATGGCCCCAGTTGATTTGGGGAAGAATGAAGCTGCATTCTTTTGCCCTTCTCTCTGTATGGGCCTTTCTTGCAAAGCAGTGAGCTGCATCTGACAGGAGACCTTCCCTAGCACCATCATAGCTCCTTAGAGTCAGAGAACCGTGATACTAGAAATACATGATATGCCAGGCGGTGGTGGCGCACGCCTTTAAATCCCAGCACTTGGGAGGCAGAGGCAGGCGGATTTCGGAGTTCGAGGCCAGCCTGGTCTACAGAGTG
>NW_022196906.1:115802769-115846971 GCF_008632895.1 Mastomys coucha | reverse complement strand
AAAAAAAAAAATTAAGAAATGGGCTTCCACGTCAAAGCTTGTTGGGCCAGGCATGAAAGTGTGCTGGGATCCTAGCGGTTGGGATATCAGGAGTTCAAGGCCATCATTGGCTACATAGCAAGTTTGAGGCCAGCCTGGACTGTATGAGCCTTTAAATAAAGTTGTCGTGTTATGATTTGTTGGAGTAGATTTATCATAATATAACTGAAAGAATCAAAGCCAACACTTCTGTCCTGGTTTGTCTCCTCTCCTGTGGTAAGCACCCTGACAAAGGCCGTGTGGGAGGAGGGGGTTCTTTGGCTTACAGTCTGTATGCAGAGCCAGCCATGAAGGGTAGGAAGGCCAGGAACTCAAGGCAGGAACCTAGGACAGGTACGGAGGCAGAGTCCACGGAGGGTGCTGCTTCCAGGCTTCCTCTCCACAGCTTGTTCAGTCTGCTTTCTTAAGAAGCCCTGGACCAACCCCTCAGGGGTGGCCTGAGCACAGTGGGCTCTGCCCTCCACATCAATCATAACTTAAGAAAATGCCACATTGTTTATCTAGTGGCCAGTCTCATAAAAGCCTTTCTCAACTGTAAAGTCCCTTCTTCCCAGATGACTTCAGCTCATGTCAAGTTGGCAAGCGCCTTCTCAGCTTCTACAACACAGTCATATCTATTTGTGATTTTTTTTTTTTTTAAAAAAAGCTTTTGATATGAGACCGTCAGGAATAGCCATTCCAGTTTGCAAGCTTAGAGACAGCCTGAAGGGGCAGGCCCAGTGCCTCCTGCCAACTCTGGGGTCCCCGAGGGTTTGTGGCTTCTCTGCAGCCACACTTTAATTATTCTTCTTTGAAGAAGTGGATCAGACTAGGGTTAATATGTAGCAGTCATCTGACCTCCGATAACTGACTCTGTTCGGAATCTGACTTACTGGTTGCTTAGCAACAGGCACTGTGCTTCCCATCCTCACCATTCTGACGATGCTCAACTTGGCCTCTCTCTCTCTCTCTCTCTCTCTCTCCTCTCTCTGCAGACAGTGTCATTCAGAAAACAAAGTGGCATTTTAACCACATGAGCTCCTCTCAGATGAAGAGTGGCTTAGAAAAGATCCAAGAGGAGCTGGAGTTCCAGCCTCCAGCAGTCCTGTCCCTGGAGGACACAGATGTGGCAAATGGCATGCTGAACGGCCACACCCCAGTGCACTCTGAACCTGGTAAGTACCTGGTGTTCTCTAATGAAGATGAAGGGATGCATGTCAAATAGGTTTTTTTTTTTCTCCACTAGAAGTGGGCTGGTTTGGTAGGGGGCATATCAAATATGTTGGGAAGAATATGGATGGACCTCATTTCCAGATGGTTTGCTATAAAGGACAAAACCAAACAGAACCTTTCTGTTGTGATCGAAGCTTGCGTTAAGGAAGCAGTCGGTGACATTCTGGAGTTTCCAGACTCAACAGCCAGGGAGGTTATTCAAGGTGAAGTTCACAGGTTTTAGTGTTCTCAGAACCATACTATTGGAAGCTACTCATTGGACTGTATGGGTTCTCCTTGACTTACCACATCACTGGAGGCCTGCTCTGGGAAGCTCTGACCCTCGTGTTGGAGGAAGACTGCGGGGAAAGTGGTTATGTAGCATCTAAGAATCCTGCAGTGGGGGCAGTGACATGGCCGTGCATAAAGCCTAGCCGCCAAGCCCGAGCTCCTGGATTTGATCACTGGAGACTCCATGATAGAAGGAGACTCCTCCAGTTGTCCTCTGACCTCTGCAGACAGGCCAGGGTGCATCTACAGTGAGAACTGTCTACATCGTAACAATCTAATTTTAAAACTTCTGTACTAAACTCATGGCTTGAAATATAAATGGCATATTAAATTTGTGTTTATGGCATATTAAATTGCCTGCGGCAAATTAAAGTGGTTTTTGGTTTATTGTGTTTAAACCAGTAAATCCCAAGATTGGCTCACCTGCCAGTGAGCAAGCCGTTCCAATTTATGTTGAGGGACATTGGGCCTTTGGAGGAGGTGACTGGATAATTGAGGCCAAGTTTCTCCCTTGCCTTGAGTGAACATTGGGATACCTTTGTGACGTGTGTTTTTTTTTAAACACTTAGACAAGAGGAGCAATCCTGAAAGTGCCAACTTGCCCGTCTGTCTAAGACATTTTACTGTTACTGTCCCGAGGCTAGAGGCCTCACAGGTAGCATGCTCTGTTCTAACAGGAACTTGAAATGCTCTGTGGGAACTAACACACTAACAGTAGGCATTAGCTGGGCTGTGGTTCACAGGGCGTGGTGTGTGTGTGTGTATGTGTGTGTGTGTGTGTGTGTGTGTGTGTTATGTGTTGGGAAATGTCAGGACCAGAAAGGATGCTCAGGAGGAGGCAGGGTTGGACATCTGTAAACCAGAATCCATTTCAGTTGTGACTTTTGGGAAACAGGGAGTCTGTTCGCATTGTCACCCTGGCCACAGTTATATTGTAGACATTCAGACTGTTCTAGATTAAATAAATACCTCCTCTTCCTGGGTATTTTAGAATTTAAAAAGTTATCTTTTGTGAATAATTCTGGATGCCCACATGGCACTGCACAGTGTCTGTACTGGAAAAGAGTGGAGCAGTTTACAAACTGAAGACTGAGGCGGATGGCAGGTGCCTCCAGAGCCTTGACGTCCCTACCCCCAGCCCCTCAGCCTGGCCTGTTGGCATGCAGCAGCGGCTGATTCTGTGTTGGGACCTTGTGTCCGGAGGGACACTTCCTAGTGTCCCCGATGCTCACATCTCCTGTGACGCTCACACTTCACTCCAGGGGCAAGTCACCCTGGTTAAAATAAAAAGGGGATTAAGTACTCACAAACCTGTGCTTGACACGAAAAGACCTTTTTATTTATTTATTATTATTATTACTTTATTTTTCCTGGAAGAAGTTTGCCTCCGTTTCTGAGATCTGTTCATTTCTCGCTTGTCCCGCTAACTTCTGCCGCTTTGTAACGTGTGTTTGTGGTCTGTGTGTAGCATGTGAGCCCATTAGCAGAGGTCTAGTTAGTGGTCTTATTCACCTTTCTGTCAGAGACAATTCTCACAAGACACTGCTTTCTGTTCTGTGTGAAGCTCCGAACCTCCGGATGAAGCCAGTGACAGCCCTGGGTGTCCTCTCCCTTGTTCTCAACATCATGTGCGCAGCCCTGAACCTCATCCGCGGAGTTCACCTTGCAGAGCATTCTTTACAGGTGATCCTCTTTACAGGTTTTTTGTTTGTTTGTTTGGTTGGTTGGTTTTGGTGGTGTTGGGGATTGATCCCAGGACCTTATGAACACTTTGGCCTGGACCTTTTAGCCCAGAGCTACATCCCCAACTCTTTTTACAAGCCACAGAAGCTAATGATGGGAGGCACTTTGTTTATTAGATTGTTTGTGGGTTCGTTTCTTTTGTTTTTGGTTTTTATTAAATTTTTCGAGACAGGATTTCTCTGTGTAGCTGCTCTAGAGCTCATTCTGTAGACCAGGTTGGTCTCCCACTCCTCCACCTGCCTTTGCTTCCTGAGTGCTGGCTTCAAAGGTGTGTGCCACCACTGTCCAGCACAGGTAGGTTTTATGAATGCTAAAAATTGAAATACGACAGTTTAGAGATTTTAATCCATAGCTGGACATGGTGATGCTCCCCTGCTATCCCAGCACTGGAGAGGTGGAGGCAGGAGGATCAGAAGTTCAAGCTCATCTTCAGCTACGGAAGAGTTCTGGGCCAGCTTAGGGTATCAAATAAAAGAATAAAACAAAAAATGACTCTGTGTAGTAAGCTGAACAAATCTGGAAGGATCCCTTTTGTGACTGTCCTTGGGAATTCTGGAGTGTTACTAAGACACAGAAAGCTTTGCTGTAGGAACTCTGGGCTGCCTCTGTGCCCTCTGTGCCCTCTGGGCTGCCTCTGTGCCCTCTGGGCTGTCTCTATGCCCTCTGGGCTGCCTCTGTGCCCTCTGGGATGCCTCTATGCCCCCTGGGCCCTCTGGGCTGTCTCTATGCCCTCTGGGATGCCCTCTGTGCCCTCTGGGCTGCCTCTGTGCCCTCTGGGCTGCCTCTGTGCCCTCTGGGCTGCCTCTGTGCCCTCTGGGCTGCCTCTGTGCCCTCTGGGATGCCCTCTGTGCCCTTAGGAACTAAGGCTGTGTTAGTATCAGGATGCAGGTTGGAGTCTGACATTGTCAGGTTCTAGGAAAAGATGTTACCACTGTGCCATGTGTGGTGACAGAAGCCTTTTCTCGCCATCAGAGAGCCACAGTCTGGGCCCCAGGGAGCGGTCCTTTAGTTGGCCACTGATGGGGAAGCCACTTTCTATTTCAAGGCTTTTAAAAAATATTTCTTTAAAAATATATTTAGAAGTATTTCAAATACTTGACAAAGGAATTGGATTATTATTAGCTCAAGCGGGAGTTGTCATTTTTAGAGATAGAGCCATAATGTTTTTGTAGATTTTTTTGTCTCATATTGCTTTGTTTGGGCATTTTTTTTATCTTACTGGTCTTTTGCTTGTATATTATGGTTTCTCTGTGTGTATGTGTATGTGGGTGTGCATGTTTACTGTGCTTTTTGTTTTTTGTTTTTTTCTTTTTTTTTATAGAGAAAGTATGGAGTTGGTTGGGTGCGGGGGTAGAAGGATGTTTGAGAGGAGAAATTGTGGTCAAAGTTATTAGAGTATGAATTTTCAGTTTAAAAAGAAAAGATAGAGTTGCACTGCTCACAGCCCGGCTCTGTGTTGACTACGGACTGAGGGGTGGTGGCTGTGAGCGGTGAGCCCAGGACGCTGGCGTCGACTGGCTCCTCTGAAGAGCAGGATCAGGTCTGTGTTAGGAGAGCGGTGAGCCCAGGACGCTGGCATAGACTGGCTCCTCTGAAGAGCAGGTCAGGCCTGTGTTAGGAGAGCGGTAGTTGTGATAACTGTTGGACTGGTTAGCACATCTCATCCTTGACTAGTGTGTGGTGTGCGTCAGGCATTTGCTTGCCAGCTGTTTGTTGTAGAACTGGTGTCTGGCTGGCCAGGTGGTTAAGATAGACCCTACCTTGATACTGTCCAGGGCAGGGACAGCACTGAGGAAGAGACAAGGCCCAGGGCATGTGCTAAATGAAGCTTCACATTGACAGATGAGAAGGATTTTGAGGGGTGCAGAGATGGGAGCTCGTTCCCTGTGAGGCCTGGGACAGGAGTGTACAGGGTCTGTCCAATCACTGAAAATGGTCATATGCCAGTGCCAGATCTGGCTTAGGCACCACTGTACTGCCAGTCACACCAGAGAAATGAGGACAGCAAACTTGGTGCCACAGTGGTTCCTTTCAAACCTTTCTTCTGTGCCCCGATCCATTCAGGTTGCCCGGGAGGAAGTTGGAAACATCCTGGCTTTCTTTATTCCATCTGTGGCTTGCATCGTCCAGGTGGGTGCAACCCCTGACTAGGGGCTTCTCAAGACTGCAGTCTGGTGCCTGTGGGAACTGTGACACTCAGTGTGGCTGAGACTCATGGGAAACCACAGCAGGAACCATGGCTCCCCCCGACTCCCCCCGCAGGAACACATGGCTTTCCATGCTAGCTCGTTCAGCTAATCATGGTCCCTGAGGAGGAACTCACAGGGAGGCCACTTCAGCCCTGGGAGGGTCTCCCTACCTGGTCTGCTCCCTACTGCATCTGTCTCTTCCCTGCACCCACAGTCTGGACACCTGCCTGTGTGTCACTAACATCCCTCCTCTTGCATTCTCTTTTGAATCTCCTGTTCACCCATTGATCAGCAGCAGCTGGTCCTGGGTTTACTGCAGCAAATCAGTTAATAAGTGGATGCACGCAGGTGTCGGTTAATAAGTGAATGCATGCAGGTGTCAGTTAATGAGTGGATGTATGCAGGTGTCAGTTAATAAGTGGATGCATGCAGGTGTCAGTAAGTGAATGCATTCAGGTTTCAGTAAGTGAATGCATTCAGGTGTAAGTAAGTGAATGCATGCAGGTATCAGTTAGTGAGAATCCATGCAGGTGACAGTTAATAAGAGAATGCTTCCAGCTGTCAGTGAGTAAGTGGATGCACGCAGCTGTCAGTTAGTAAGTGAATGCATGCAGCTGCCTGTGCCTGACCTGACTTTAGGCTGCTACTCTCTGATTGGATGTGCTGTGGTCTCATTTCAGTGTTATCTGTACCTGTTCTACAGTCCAGCCCGGACTCTGAAGGTGCTGCTGATGCTGGCCTCCATCTGCCTGGGCAATGCATACCTGCACGGGCTGAGGAACACCTGGCAAATCCTCTTCCATGTAGGAGTGGCTTTTCTGTCTTCCTATCAGATCCTGACCAGACAGCTACAGGAGAGGCAGTCTGACTACGGAGTGTGATGAGGGCATCCTGCAGTGGATGGCACCTTTGATTTTTTTCCCCCCTCTGGAAGGCCAGTCTGTTTCCACTCCTGCTTCTCAACTTCACCTCAAACTTCCATCCTTGACGCTCCCAAGGTCACAGATTCTGGCAGGTGCAGCGGAGGACCCGGGGCTGCTGGTTGCCAGTCCTGGTCTGTGTGCAACGTTTGTGCAGAACCAACAGCCAAGCCAGGACAGGGTAGCTGGAGCAGGAGCTTGTTCAGAGAGCACCTGCGATGGTCAGAGCGGCGGTATCGCGGTCTCCCGATAAATCTAATAACTGCAAACCACTAGATTCCATTTAGTAACTGGCAGGTGTCTGAGGAAACTCTTCAAAGTAGGTGCCAGTTTGCAGGTTCAGTGTAATTCAGTTTTCCTAATGGTGTCAGCACAGGGTAAATTAAAGCTTGAGAATACGGTTCACAAACACAAGCTAGGTAAATTTTGTTTACGTTTTTGATAACTTGGATTCGATAAACTTTTAGAATATTTAAATATATTTTGGATATAAATTGAAGCTCATTCAGAATGAAGCAAACTTAGGCTGAGAAAATGCTAAGGAAATCCGAGTTTATTTAAATTACAGAGACCTTTTATGGTGGTGGGGCTTTATGGATACATATGTAGTTTATATTTATTTGCATAATCTATCTGAATTATGTTTGGATTAATAACCAGGATCACTGGATCATAAGCACACAGACACGAGGAGATGCAGGGTCCTCTCAGTGGGCAGAGTGAGGGGGATGCCAGGGTTTCAGAGGTCCTTGACAGAAATGGGGGAGGCTGCTGTTATCCGCCTGTGTTGTGGCAGCTGTGTGCTCACCACTGTAGCACTGTTGGAGATGTGGACCTGCACACCTCCTCCTAGAGAGGCCTCCCAAGTTAATTACTCCTCCGAGCCTCCCTTGAGCATCTTAATTAGACCACAGGCCTCGTTTTATGGACAGGTATTGAGTAGGTGTTAATGCTCGAGAGCTTTGTGTAACTGGCACATGCTCTGTACTTCGGAGTAAGAACTCCTGTATCTCCAGTGTGGGTATCTGGTGTACTCAAGAAACCATGTTGGGGTTCACCCCTCTGGCTTATTCTTGGGATATACCCGCAATTTTGTGGGTTGGCTCACGAGGCTCCAAAGTGATAAACCCTATTTTGGTAGTTTTTAAAAGAGAAAACCATCCTAAAAGTTAGAGTACTGGGGGAAGCCAGAGAGTAGGCTTAGAGAATCCTGTTAAATTTGTAGCTGTCACTGGTACCCTGTGCTAATCAGCCACCAGGTATCATTTCAGGAACGAGGTTAAGTGACCCAGAACTGGATTGAAAAAGTATCTCCATTGTAATTTTCTTTCCTTATAAGAGAATTTTCTATTTTTAATCAATCTGCAATGTCTGGGTATGGATGTCGTATTGGCAGCATTCTTGGACGCGTGAACTTCAGCCTTGTGTCAATGTTGGTCTCATACCTGTGTACCTTTGTGTATGTTGTGTAGGCAAATGCTCTCTCTTCCTGACAGAGAATTTTGAAGTGGGAAAGAGAAAGGCAGAGAAAGAAGAAAATTCTTTTAATTTAAGGCACACATTCAAAAAAAAAATTTAAAGTAATTAAAGAAAAATCAGCCTAAAACTGTACTGTTTCCCTCCTAAGCCCGTGTGCTTCTGTGCCTGCTCTCTGTCTGGACAGCGCACACACTCTAGGGTGTGATTGTGAGCCTGTGGGCTTCTGTGCTGCTCTCTGTCTGGACAGCGCACACACTCTAGGGTGTGAGCCTGTGGGCTTCTGTGCTGCTCTCTGTCTGGACAGCGCACACACTCTAGGGTGTGAGCCTGTGGGCTTCTGTGCTGCTCTCTCTGGACAGCGCACACACTCTAGGGTCTGAGCCTGTGGGCTTCTGTGCTGCTCTCTGTCTGGACAGCGCACACACTCTAGGGTCTGAGCCTGTGGGCTTCTGTGCTGCTGCTCTCTCTGGACAGCGCACACACTCTAGGGTCTGAGCCTGTGGTTGTCAGTCCACAAGCAGTAATGAAGCAGTCCCTGAGGGCGCCCTATTACAGACACTTCACAATTCGTGGATGCTAGTGGGAGTGTTATCCACGCTTGGTGACAAGGACCAGGTATGTTGCATCTAGACAGGGTTCCAAACTGACTCTTATAAGTGGAAGGAAACGGAACTCACCGACAGAGTCCAGCCAAGAGAGACCTCACCTCCCTGGAGGAAGGAGCTAAGGAGAGGAGAGAAGTCCCAGGGACACCCCAGGCTCTGGGTGCCTTGGTGCAGGCTTAGATGTTTGTAGCCCAGGACAAACTGGTTCTTTGCCCGTCGCTGGCTGCTGTTCTGGAGGGCGCTGCTTGCACAGCGGCTTACAGGAAACAGTGCAAACAGAGCCTGAATTGAAGGTGCTTTCCTGCTCAGGGCTGCCTGTCCGCTGTTAGCCGGTGGGAGCAGCCCATCACGGGCTTAGGCAGAAAGCTTTTGGTTTGGGTTGCTTTTGCCTCAGCAAGCCTCACCTTGACAGGAACTCTGCCTTTTGACAGGCTCTCCTTTTTGGGGGTAGAGACATCTGGGTCATCTGAAGTCGACTTCCCTCTCAGCCCCAGATGCTGCACAGACTCCACGGGAGTCATAGGGTTGTGGTTCCTGTTCTCCGTGAACCCCTGTCTAGTCACCGTGTGTTCCCCCTCCCCTGCCTGTTTCCACTCTGCCTCCTACATTCCCGCCTCCAGATGGAGATGCAAGTGAGAGTCTGTGGAGAGACAGGAAGCCTGGCGTCAGGGATAGAGAGGGTGGCAGCTTTGGAATCCCATCCCTTGCCCTGCCTTGGCTCAGCACGCAGGGGAAGCAGCACTTTGGTTGTCAGCACTACTTGGGTTCAAGGGCCACAGCCAGCAGGCCTAAGCAAGTGGCTGTTTGAAGTGTAGGAGGTGGGCTGAGGTGGGGAAGTGGCTGTCCATCTGCAGGTGCCCTGTGTGTGTCATGGGCTGCATGCCCACTTTCATTCAGTCCTGTATGGTGCTGCTCCCTGTGGGAGCCTCCTGTAACACTTCAGGCTCTCTCCTGTGTGTTTGACAGGAATGACGTGTGGCCAAGGCTTTTCATGGCCAGGGGTGCTCTCTGCCATCAGCTGTGTCCAGCAAACACTTGCTAAGCTGTTGCTCCTGTCTGACTGTCTCCCCCAGGTCTGGGGCCACTCCATCTGTGTGCTGTGAGAGCCCAGAATGATGGAGAAAGAGAAACCAGGGTGCCCTTGAGAGATGAGGTAGGAGAAAGGAATGCACAGGTCAGCCAACCCAGTGGCCTGGAGGTCAGCTTGGCTCTTCCACTCAGGCCTGGGCCACAGTAGAAGTCCCTGCCTGCACTCCTCAGTGCCCTTAGTGAGGATTGCGTGTGGTCACAGAGGGGACTGTTGAGTGTGTACAGGGAGAAAGGGTTACACACAGGGTGTGTGCAGCGGGCAGCAGGCTGCACCAGCATTCAAGCATCTACACGGTGGCTTTATGCTGCTGTAGTATGAAGCCCCTTGCCTTCATTCCAGAAAGGAAATGGCTCCTTTCATTCCTGGATCTGCCTCACGGCTTCTGTGCATGGAGCCCCTGATACAGTCAGCATCAGCAGACCTGCTTCAGGGCCAAGGAAGCTGGTGTTGTAAGCTCTCTCCAGTCTCAACAAGGAAAGGCCCTATGTCCCACCATGTCTGGCCACCCAGAACAGGGTTATCACTCTTCCTCCTCTCCCTCCTCTCCTCCCTCCCTCCCTCCTCCTCCTCCTCCTCCTCCTCTCCCTGTTTTGTTTTGTTTTGTTTTTCAATACAGGATTTCTCTAGCCCTGGCTGTCCTGGAACTTGCTCTGTAGACCAGGCCGTCCTTGAACTCATGGAGGTCCACCTGCCTCTGCCTCCCAAGTGCTGAGATTAAAGGCGTGTGCCACCACCACCTGGCTGGCACTGTCACTCTTGCATTGCTGGGGAGATAGATATCAGCAGGACAGTGTGGAAAGCGGTTTGGTGTCCACATCTGGGAGTAGTGGGCTAGGGGAATGTCGGCATTCATGAAGCCCTGGGCAGGTGTGGCCCTCTGCTGCTTTTTATCTTAAGGTAAAATGAAATCCATTCTTTCTTTCCCTTTGAGCCGTGTTTACTGCGTACATCTGACCTTGGTCCTTATGTCGGTATGATCCTTTGATTCAGGAATGTTATGAGTTCTTTGTATAACTCAGCCTCTAGGATTTGATTTGACTTTAATGGGCTTTTCTAGTAAGAACATAAAAACTGCGGCTAGTTTCAGCAAATTCAGTTACCCTCAGAGTCACCCTCAGTCTGTGCTGCCCACGTTATAAACTACTTTTCCATCAACAACAAAGATCTATTTTGAGTCCATGATGGGCACATTCTAACTTTCACATGCTCAAACTGAAACATGTGTCAACATGCAGATTTTATACAGCTCTTTATATACTGTGTATATTAAAATTAAAATGATGTGAGGTGGCTTAAGAGTGTGGAGAATAAATCTAAAGTGTTTACTAATGCGTGTATGTGTGAATGTGTGAGCAGCCTGAATCAGGGCCTGTTTTTCTTGTGGGTCTGAGGTGGGCATGTGACATCTGTGTCTAAACAGGTCTGAGGATTCAGGCTTTGATACAGGTCCCTAACAAAAAGGGCAGGGGCAGGGCTATTCTATGGGCTGGGCAGCCTACAGGCTCTGTAGCTGCCACCTCCTGTGTACCTGAAAGGCACCTAAGAGTTCTGTACTAGAGGCAAAGGTTTCATTTCCACAGGCCATCCCTATCAAAGAATGGCCACCAGGAGGCGCAGCAGCTGGCCACATCACCTAGTCCCACCCCAGGGCTGCTGCCCTCCTCAGAGGCTACTTTGAAACAGCTGACAGAATTCCCAGGAGCAGTAGGAAGTCCACACAGCCTCTTTGGACCAGCCTCCTAAGCCTTGCGGGAGTGGCAGGGATGAGGTTGGGGAGGGGGAGTGTTCCCAGGATCTCTCCCTTGTCTTTCCAGAGTCCCAGCCATCTCAGGAGGCCAAGGCCATTTTCCAATATGAATTTGAATTGCTAGATTGGGATTTGAAGGTAAACAAGTCCTGTTGCTCAGGTGAAGAAGCAGAGGCCTGGCCTAGAACGCCAGTCAGAGAGCAGCCCAGAGACCTGTCCCCGGCCTGGAAGGAAGAGCTGTCCCTTCTGGTAGCATCCATTAGTAGACCACAGTCTCAGGCCCTGATGATGGCTCTTCTGGGCCAGGAAGAGCTAGGGCTGATGAGTCTCCGCCTTTTCCTTGAGTCCTTGCAGGAGGCCTGATGACAGCTGCCAAGCATGTTCACTCTGTGCCAGCACAGGCTAAGAAGAAGGGCCTGGCAAAGGCTCTCTGAACCACCTCTTAGATAGAGGGTCAGATGGAGGAGTCTGCTGAACACCAAAGAGAAGACCCTCAGATCTGAGGGGGGACGACCCTTAAAAAGATGAACAGGTTTGGGGCCGAAGAGATGGCTCAGCAGTTAAGGGTACTGGCTGTCATTTCAGAGAACCTAGATTTGGGTTCCAGCACTTACATGGCAATCCACAACTGTCTTTAACTCTAGTTACAGGGCACCTGAGACCTGGCCTCTGTAGGCACCAGGCGTGCATGTGGTGCACTGATACACACATATGAGAAACCCCTATAAATACAAAAAAATAAGTTAAAATTCTTTTAAAGATGGGCAAGCTTGATAACAGGAGATCCTGGGAAAGTGGAAAGAACTGGGACATCTGCTCAGAGGCGGAAGCAGCAAGGACTGGAGTTTGTGTGGATCGGCCAGAAACCATAGTCGCGATTAAAAAACCCCCAGAGAAAAAGGTGACCATCAGGGCATGGTACACGTTAAAACAGCAGGAAGTCATCACCGCACACCTGTGAACTTTGCAAAACAGTAGGCTGAGTGGGTAGAACAACTGGCATGCCAGAAGCCCTAGGTCCAGTCCCTGATACCACACACGCCAGGTATGTGGCTCAAGACCGTGGTCCCAGCACTCAGGAAGAGGAGGCAGGAGGATCAGAAGTTGTTCTTGGCACTACTTAGGGGTTAAATGCCAGCCTGGGCTCCATGAGACCCTGTGTCAATAAAACAATGAAAAGAGTGTCCATGGCTGCTTCTGGGTCCAGAGAGGAGCCAAGCAGAGACTAGGGGTTGGAGTGGTAAGGGTGTGTTTCTGGGGACCTTGAGGGATGGGGAAAGTGGGGAGCAGAAAGTAGATCTTAAAGGGAGAAAAGCAGCAGTGGGCACCAGTCAGCACCCCCATCCCTGAGCTGTCCTCCCCAGAGCCAGGCCGACTGAGGTGGTTTGCCGGCTGAGACTTTCCCACAGGACGCTGAGAGGCGTCCCGAGGACAAGAACAGCTGTAGGGGGACAGAGGTGTCCCAAAGCCAGCTCTCCCTCCCACCCCAGAAATAGCCTGAGCCCAGAGTGTGAGCCTGAGGAAGGAAAGCCAGGGTGGTGGGGCTTGGTGAAGTGGACCAGGACCACCACGGCCCTGGGGGCTTGTTCCAGGCACATTTTCCAAGGCCCCAGGGATCAGTGCAAGGGCCAGAGGCAGGGACGTGGGGCCAGTCAGAGCGAACTTTCTCACGGGACCGGCCAGCAGGCCTCACAAAGGCCGGAAGCTCACTGTCCTGGAGGTGTGCACGCTGAGGGGTTGGGTGCAAGGGGACCTCGGAACATGCTGTCTCCATCACAGACATCATCTTGTCTCGTAGCTGGGATCCGAGGGGGACATCTGCGCGTCTCCTTTTGTGTCCATCCTCGGGTGAACCAGCCACCAGCTACAGGAAACGGCCCGTGCCAGCTCCCATTTGAAGAGTAAATATTAGTCTTTTCAAGAGCTGCCTGTTCTCTGTCACTTGGCACAGAGGATGTTGAGCTTGGGGTAGGGGACCTCTTGGTCTGCACATGCTTGATGGGGTCTGTGTCCTTCGGTCACCACTGCAATGGAGGGCTTAAGAAAAAGCCACCCCTGCTTCCAGTAGCCCGCAGAAGAGAATCCCAGACCCTAGGCCCTCCTTCCTCACCCCGCACCCTTCTCTCCTCTGACACTGATGAAGGGGAGTTTGTCTTGGCTTTACCTTGATGTATGTGGGCCCCAGTTCTGATTTATGTGCCCATGAAATGGTGCTTCTCAGGAAGGGGAACAACAGCCTGCTCACGTCTTCCTGTCAGCGCCTTGAGGAGGCCTTGGAAGCAAGCAGCCTGCCTGACCATGGAGCCCCGACTCCAAGCCTGCCTGACCACGGAGCCCCGACTCCAGCCGCTAGCCTGTTGGTTTCCTCTGTGATTCTCCGTATACGTCTCTGTTTTCTTTCCTGGGGATAGAATATCTCACCCCGTCCTCGGTATCGGCCACTCTGCACAGGATGAGTGGTGAGCCAATGTCATGGCCATCCTTCGTTGCCATGACCGTATCTGTAATTATACGCCTTTGGGTAGATCTGTGAGAACGTTTCCAGAAAGGATGAACTGAGAAGGGGAAAGTCCACGCATGTGCTTGAATGTGGGTTCCTCCATTCCATGGGCTGGGGTCTCAGGCTGAGTAAAGAGAAAGCAGTCTCTCTCTGGGCACCAGCATCCATCTCTCCGCATGTCACCAGCTGCATTGCACGTGTCTTCGGTGACTTCGCTGTCATCATGGGCGGTGTCCCCTAACACCATGATGCTGCTCAATGTATGTGAAAGCTTGGTGTGACAGAGTCCGAGCTGGGATTCCAAATCCCCAATCCCTCAAGCCACTGTCCTTTTCTGTCCCCAGGGAAAGGTGGGAAAGGGGGCTTCTATCTCCAGAAGACGGGAGAAGATGCTGCAGGACTGCCGGGAGGGAAAGAGGGGACTCTGACACAGGCGGCCCTGTCTCATGACCTGAAACATCTTGAGGCAGAAACTGAAAACCGCTAAAAGAGTATTGCCCCCCTCCCCATCACCCCCTACTCCTCATCCAAATAAGAGCCCCTCCCCCCAGCCCCAGCAGCCTTCAGGCACAAGGAAGCTATAGATTGAATAGGAGAGGATTCGAGTGAAGGTAAGCTTGGTGCACCATGGAAAGCTTAGCTCTTGGGAAGCCGGGCACGAGGATTCAGGGTCAAGGCTAACCTCGGCTGCTTAGTCAGATCCCTTTCCAAAAAGTTCTTATTAAAATTTTTTAAATGGTGGGGGGAGGCAGCTCAGTTGGTAGAGTGTTTGCCTAGCATCCCTGAAGCCCCGGGTTTGATTCCCAACACAGCATAC
This sequence comes from Mastomys coucha, assembly GCF_008632895.1. Lineage (NCBI taxonomy): Eukaryota > Metazoa > Chordata > Mammalia > Rodentia > Muridae > Mastomys > Mastomys coucha. The sequence goes on along the minus strand of NW_022196906.1, from coordinate 115,832,360 downwards.
ACAGGGTGTGATGGTGCACACCTGTTACACTAGCTAGCACCCCGGGGTAGAAGCAGGAGGTTCAAGGTCGTCAGCTACATAGTGAGTTCGAGGCCAGCCTGGGTCACAGAAGATGCTTTCTGACCCCACTCCCACCCCTTAAAAAGAGAGGAGAGGAGGGAAAGAAAGCCTGGCTGCATGGACATCATGCAGGCCGTCTGCTCCAGAGAGCCACAGGGCATGAGCAGACGGGGTCCTGGAGGTGTCTGTGCAGGAGCTACCCGGCGCAGGGTGGGGTCCACCCTGGAAGCTGTGGTAAGACGGCTCACACCTGGGAATGGAGCGAGGCAAGGCTGAGACCTAGGAGATCTGGAGTTCCCCAGAGGAGGTGGCTCAGCCAGAGCCTGCCAAAAAAAAAAAAAAAAAAAAAAAAAAAAAAAAAAAAGGCTGTGAATAACGGCCACAATCTTATATAGCAAGGCTGGGGAGTGTCCTCAAAGACCCCTTACTCCAGGTTCTTCTCTGTCCAGACATACACCTCGACGGGCTCTGCCTCGTGCTCTCCTGTCCACCTCTTCCTTAAGTCTCCACAGCAATGCCATGTGGAGAGTATCAGGCGCCAGGAGGGACCTGCAGGCCTCTGTGCAGGCTGTGCTAGCTTGAATGTGAACTGTCCTCCACAGCCTCATGCATTTGAGCACTTTGTCCCCAGCTGATGGCACTGTTTTGGAAGATGTTTAAGAAATAGGGCCTCATGGGAGGAAGTGGGCCACTGGGGGTGAAACTTGTAGGTTGACAACCTGTACCACCTCCTGTCAGTTCTTTGCTTCCTCACAGGTAACAACCAACTGCTTCCAGCCCCAGCCTTCAGGCCTTCCCTGATGTGATAAACTCTATTCTTTTTTTTTTTTTTTTTTGAGACAGGGTTTCTCTGTGTAGCCTTGGCTTGTCCTGGAACACATTCTGTAGACCAGGCTGGCCTCGAACTCAGAAATCCACCTGCCTCTGCCTCCCAAGTGCTGGGATTAAAGGCGTGCGCCACCACCGCCCGGCGATAAACTGTATTCTTTATTTTAAAAATGTTTTTAAGTGATTTAGTTATGTGTATGTGTGTGCATAAGTGAATCCCACATGTACGTAGATACTTGCGGAGGCCAGAAAAGGGCATCAGCTCTCCCTAGACCTGGAGTCACAGGCAGCTGTGAACAGCTGGTGTGAATGCTGGGGACTGAACTCAGGTCCTCAGAAGGAGCAAGTGTTCTTAACTGCTGAGCCTCCTCTCCTCCCTTCCTAAGCAGTGAGCCAAGCTGTCCCTCCTTGCATTGCTTTGGTCACGTGTTTCACTGCAGCAACAGGAGGAGTAATTAATCAGAACCCTCGCCCGGGAGCCATGACGGCCTGAAACTTGGGCAACTTCTTTTCTGCCCCTCGGGCATGCTCTGCTAGCCCCTCAGAAGCCCAGTTGCCCTGTGGGTGGGTGGCTCCGTCAGTCATTTATATGGGCTTTCTCCACTTCCAAGCTTCGTGCCTGCTTCCTGGCCACTGTGGAGAATGTGTACTGTAAAGCCGCCACACTGCTGCATTAGAAGTGGCATCCCGCCTTTCCTCTAGAGCCTTCTGTGTTCCTGGGCTGTCAGGTCTGGCTGGCTTCAGGGAAGCCTCCCAGATCCTGCACCCTGGATTCTCCTAGAGAGAAGCTTTGGCAATGACTGGAAAGGCCCCGGAAGGTGCAGACAGTTCTTGCTGTGGTATGGTGGCCACTGGCAGGCTCTGGCTGGTCACAAAGCTTTCTTGCCACTAGCTTAATAGATGAGCAACGGGGACATTGGAAGGAATTTTCTGGGGTAGAGGGCGCTGTCCATAAGTCTAGAGTGTGCCCTGACTTTTCCTCTCTTACCCGCCCCCCACCACTGCCTCTCATTCTGCAGAAAATGCCCAAAGCATATCCCTGCCCTGAGCCATGAGTGACTTGGTGCCTTCAGCTCTATCGTATATACCAAGCAGCTCAAGTGAAGCCAGCCAAAGACCACACATGTCCCCAGAGAGCTGTAAAAGGAGAATGAGCTAGATTTAAAAATGAGTCAACTTGCATTATGGAAGCTTGGCTGTCCTAGTTTGCTTTCTGTCGTTGTGATAAAACACCCAAAGCAACTTGGGGAGGAAAGGGCTTATTTCATCTTACACTCTAAAATCTATCACTGAGGGAAGCCCAGGCAGGAACTCGAGTGGGAATCAGAGGCAGGAACTGAAACAGAGACTACGGAGGAATGATGCTCACTGGCTTGCTCCCTGCCTCTGCTCAGCTAGCTTCTGTACACAACCTAGGCCCATGGGCCCAGGGGTGACCACCCACTGTGGGCTAGATCCTCTTCCATCAAAACAACCAAGGAAATGCCCCCACAGACATGTAAGCTCTACGGTAATCTGATGGAGGCAGTTCCAATCTGATGGAGGCGGTTCCTCAGTTGAGGCTCTTTCCTCCCATGTGTCTCTAGTTTGTGTCAAGTAGAATCCCTCCTCTTGACACCCATTATCCCTCATATCCTGTGTGGACATTGATGAGATGGCCGTGTGACCTATCTTCCTTATCCATGTGCTCTATAGAAAGTAAGCCCTAGATGGACTATCTTTCTGGATAAGGGTATTCTCCTTCCTCCCTGTGGATGGACTTACTGGGAACATGGTGCTCAGGGCATTGACAGGCATCTTACAGACCAAGGAGAGAGCTAACTGAGAAGGAAAGCAGAAACACTGGGGTCTACGCTGACACAAGCCTTTAGCCCTGGGGCTGTCCCGTCTAGTTGGCATCACCCTGGTCCTTTGTGGAAACACAGACGCTCGCCTGTAGCTCTCCGATGCTCGTACCACAGTGTCATCCCGGAACTCTTAGGGACGTTGAGACTCCTGGGCTGTGACGAGGGCTAGGATGGCACTATTGAGGCAGTTCTGAGGGGACAGCATCTAAGCAGGTAAACAAAACAGCAGCCCAGAACTCAAGGTAAATAATATTTTAATGCAGTATTTTAAAATATCAAAATTAATGCAAAAATACAGGATAAACAATATGTCAAGACAGAATCGAGACTGCTAACCAGAGTGACTCTTTTTGCGTCCCCAGGTAGGGCACAGCCAAATGACCCCATGTTTGACAATATATAGCATATCTGAGGCACGACCAGGGGATTTGGAAAGTTGGGTTCAACATCTACCTCTACAATGACTTTTCTTTCTCTATTTTCTGGTTATCCCATCCGCCTTGTGTGGAGGCTGGGGCATTGCCAAGATGGCCTCCTGACGCATCCCTCTGGCCTGCTGCGGTTGCTCTGTCCTTTTCCTGGGAGGCCAAGTCTTCAGGGCCATAGACTCCCAGGGCTATTAATATCTTGGCCATCCCTGACTAGAGCAGGGTGTTTAATGACTGCCAGCTGTGGCCCCACCCCTAGCCCTTCCCCCAGAGAGATAAGAGCTGTTCCTGTTCCCACATGGGGGTAGGGAAGCTGGCCACTGCTCATTAAAACAGACCCTGTGTGGCAGCTAGCACGGAAGGGCTGAGTCAGCCTCCTCTCCCAACTGTGCCCAGCACCCCCCATGGGGTTCCTGGGGACTTGCCTGAACACTCACTGTTCCTTCCAAAGGAGCTGCCTTGATCTTCCCACCTTCTGTCCCTTTAGGTCTATTTGTTACAGCCTTAGAGAGGCTCTTCTCAGATATCTCACAGACATAACATTCAGCGTGTTCCAAACCAGGCTATTGTCTCACCGACTGACCTCCCTTTCCTGTTGATGGCCTGGCACCCTTTCCAGACCTGGGTCATTCTCTGCGTTAACCAACCACTTCCCATCTCTCAGCCTTATCTGATAGACCTTCTCTTTGTCTCTACTGGCAAGTGCCCACAAACTTGGGTGTCAACACATTTCCTTGGGACTCTAAGACATCTCCTAGCCCTCAAACACATCAGGGCTGTTCTGCTAGTCCACAGTGGGAGGACTGCCTTCCCCACAGAACGAACGGCCTCCTCCGGGCTCGGATGGTGCAGCTTTCTGTCCATACCCACTTCAGCTAACCAACCTTTGCCCTTGAAGACTGTGGGTAGGGTTCGGTTTTAAGGAGCCACCAGGAGCTAGGTTCAGTCAGGCTCTTTTGGGTCAAGGCAAGACTCACACAGAGCCAGTGGTTTGACCTGAGGGTGAAGTGTGGGGCTAGCCCTAGGCTGACCCACAGATCACTCTTGGGAGCTCAGTATGGAGCCCTGCTTTCTGTGTTGGTTGTCTCCCAGTGCGAGACCTATTTGACAGTGTGAAGCTCTAAGGTGGCCAAAGTTGGTCAAGTCTTTGAAGTGTCCACTAGGTGGCGAAAGAGATGAGTTTGCCTGCTAGACAGGTGCCTGGCAGAGGAAGAAGGGACTATGATACCCAACCTGAAAGTCCCTGACTGTCATTAACCTAGAATGCCAGCACAAGTTTTCTTAGCTCCTCACCCAAGCCTCCCAGTCTCTCTTTATTCCGTGCCCTCCACTGAGCCTCTCACTTCCTAACTCTGCCTTTCCTCTCTTGAACACATTTTACTCACTTTGTTTTCTTGGCTGGTAACTGCTCCCCTCCCAGGGCCCTGTGCCACAACACAGCACTGCTGGGGGAATCCTGGTCCCATTTGTTTAGGCATGGGGTTGGTACTGGGGGCAGCAGACTTTGAATGGAGAATTGCAGGCAGATCTGTACGCCCATTCTGGCTTCTGACACCAGCCTGACATCCACAAGTTTACACAAGTGTGTTTGCACAAACCCTTGGGAGCTAGCTATCTCTCACTGACCGACCAAATGTCACCTGCTTTGCCCCACTGCTGTGTCTACTCTTTTCCGTTAGCCACACGGCCTCTTCTCACTGACTGGTGCTGGGAAATCTCCACTGATTGAACCCTCTTGGTTGGCTCATAGCTAGCAGCGACCTGGTTGCCGCGTTTCCTGTTTGCTGTGTTTTCAGGAATGATCGTGAACTCTTGCTGTTTGTGACAGCTCTGTTGGCTGCTTTGATTCGGTCTGAGGCAGAATCTGTCTCTTTCCTGATGGGTTTAGGGGAGAGAGGGTCATACCAGGACCCCTGTCACAACCTCTTCACACTCACATGTGAATCAAAGGCTCTTGTGTGGGGCTCCTGCCCAAAGTCAGAAGGTGGTAGGTTTAGTGGGGTCATCTCTCACCTGAGCAGAGGTGACACAGCTGCTTAGAAGAAGCAGGAGACCCACAGTGGCCAGGGGAACTAAGCCTGTTAGAGCCAGTGTTTATTGTCATACAAGCCTGGTGCAATTCCGGGGGTGGGGGGAGCTACTGACACCAGCTTAGATTAGAAGCCATATTGATATAAGGGTGGAGGGAGGCATAAGATGCCTTGACCCCCCCCCCCCAGGCTTTTATGTCATCGGCATACTCAATCACTCTCCACAGGAACTGGAGACTGAGGGTGGCAACAGCGTTGGGGTGGTAATATGACCCCAAGAGAATCCAGGTAGTCTTTAGTGACAGGAAAGGATGCCTGACTCTGTCACTACCAGTGATGTCAGGGTGACTTCAGGATCAAGGGGCCTGTGTGTTCATGCCTCTGACCCTTGCAGCAGTACTTGGTGTGTAGATGAGCGCCCAGAGTGGGCAGCTCCATATTGCTTTGGTTATGCATAAGGCTAGTGGGACTGGTCCTATTTGATGGACAAAGTCACTTGGTGAGCACTGGCTGGGGTTGTCTTCTCCCTCCCTCCCCAGAGGTAAGTCCCTGAGCTCCCAGGTCTGACGATACACTGGGACAATTCCATCCTGAGGGAGGACTACAACACAGCTGTAATCCCCAAACTGAAACTCCAGGTCACAACCTTATCTGCCTGAGGTAGAAGAACTCACCCACCCGGAAGAGCTGGCAGATAAACGCAGGGAGGGTGCTGCATCCTCAGAGAGGAGTCTCAATGGCAACGCTTAACCCAAAGCGACTTGAGCGCCCCAGTGGAATTCTAGGCACGGACAGAGTTCCAAAGCTTTAAGGGCAGGCGGTTTGCTTTCCAGGAGGTGAATGCGGATCTTGTGCGCATGACTGGCAGAGCGGCCTTGAGAGGTGGAGTTTGATCCTCCTTGCATTCTCCTGGGTTAGACCTCCCTGCTCTCCAGCTAGCATAGACGGACTGGGTCCTGGCTGCAGCAAAGGCGTGTGTCCCTACGAAAGGCTGGAGCCAGCGACGTCGCTGCAGACCTCTGCTCCAGGGGCAGGCGTGGGGAGGGTGCGAAGGGGCCTGGCGGCCTCTGGCGGTCAGACCAGGGAGACCTCTGCTTGGAAGCTGGAGGAGCGGCGCGCGCTCGGGCTGACGCGGGTTAGCATGGACACCTGCGTGCTGCACGTGGCGCCGTTGCTGCCTCCCCACGGGTGCTGGGATTTGGAGCTCCAGCCCAGGACGCCCTGCAGATGCCAACGCCGCCACTTCCGCCGCAACTCCGCCTGCACCTAGGGGTGGGAAGGGTGGTTAGCCTCCAGTGCAGCGTTGTTAGGCAGGCTAGATGTTCCCTGACTTGAGAGGCCTGGATGTTATCTTGGGAGGCTTGGGACAGGGCTGGGAGCTAGAGAATCAACTCAGGATCTTGGAGAGAGGGAAGATGGGATGCAGAAGGTCACAAAATGCAGTATAGGGAGGCAGAGGGGTGCTGCCGGCAGATTGTACCCCAATTCTTCCAGGCACCCATTCGAGTGTGTGTTTGTTTCAGCAACTACACCTCCCCTCAATGCCTTACTCCCAATTTAACCCACACCCACTTAGCTGTAAGTATCCTTCACCTCTGATACACACAGGACCCCCATCCCACTGCTCCGAAACCCACCCAGGGCTTGTAAAAGTGCAGGCTTTAAGTCCTCAGGTCCTTGGAACAATCAAGGTGCCTTTTAAAATGAGAATGCAGGCAACCAGGGCGCGGCAGTCTGAGAACCGCCCTGGAGAGAGGCAAGCTTTTAACCATCCTTGCTCGCCAGGATCCTGTCAAGGCTTGTAGACCCTGAGCCTGCCCACCAGGGTCTGGGAGGCCCTCACCTCGCCATTGAGGAAGCAGTAGAGGATGGCCACCACAAAACCCTGGGGAGGAAGAGGACAGCAGAGGTGAGGCAAAGGGACTTCAGGCACTCCCAGCCCCACCCGGCCCACCCCACTTCCCTACAGCCCGTCCACCACCAGCCCCAGCACTGAGCACAAAGGGGGTCACAACGTATGACAAGGAAAAGACTGGAATCCGGGACCCACGGCAGCCCCAGGTGAATTCCTCTGGCCCATGTTCATACCTGGAAAGACCCCACGACAAGTTCGAAGACCATTTTCACCTGGGCCTTAAAGTTGTCAGGGAAGAAGGCAAACATGACATAGTGAACTCCAAACAGGGGGATGAGCAGAAGTGTGGACTTGGCCAGCCTCCTGGGGACAGGGAGAGGCAGGGCGTGGGTATGTATAGCCACACGGGTAGATGGGCGTGGGCATACCAAATGCTGATAGTGACCAGATCCTGTGAGGACAAACAGTGGCTGCCCCCACCCCCATGGCATGCTCACTCTACCCCTGTCCCCTGTCTGTCAGTGTTCCTGCCCGTCTGTCCCCCTACCTCCTTGCCTGGGGAAAGCACATGAGAGAATTAAACTCCCTTCTTTCTCCTCCTTTTGGAGGAAGGCCACTGAGGAAGATGCCGCTCTAAGTTATGTAAGACTCAGGAGGCAAGACTTCCCAGTGGGTCCCTCTCCTCCTGGTTCTGTGTCCCCAGCTGAAGAGTGAGGCAATGTCACGCTTCGGGGATGCTATCTCCTCGGAAGTGCTGTGGGTGTCTCCAAGGACATCCGCTCCTAGGAATGGAGTCTTCCCAGCTCCAGGGCTGGCCACATGTGCCCGCTGTGCAGGAGGATGAGGAGCACTCAGTGTTATGCCTGCACATCAGGTCAGTATGTGCAGCCTTGAGACTCCTGCTCTTCTGCTGTGGCCCTGTCCCTGGGGGTTGCCATTTTCCCTGAGTCTGCATCCCTCCCGCATCTCACAGCAGTACAGAGTCCTGCTCCAAAAGACCAGCTTGTCTTTCTGCTGCTCTGGTGCCAGTGGGGCCAGCACTCCCTCTAAGCATTCCTATGGCCCTCCACTGTGTACACTCAACAGACCTCACAGCTGGTCCAGGCGGTGAGGGCCATGGTTTCCTGATGCCCTGGCAGGGATCAGGTCATGGTGGATGTGAATGGGGTAGAAACGTGATTGCCCCTGCCTCTCCTACCTTGGTCCTGAGATCCCACCCCCTGCAGGTGCACCCTAGCCCTCCCCTCCTTTTTTGGACCTGGCTCCCAGCCACACCTCTTTGGCCATGAACCCATCCCATACTCAGAGGCTGACAGATGGAGGCTTTCTTTAAATTGAAAGTGGGAACTGACAGCCCCTCCTTGGGGATCGCCAGCTCCAGCTCCCCCTTCTGTCTATGACAGCTGTTCCTTTCCATCTCACCCACACAGACCTGGCCACGACCAGTTTGGGTTCTGTCCCCCAGATTCTAGCCCTGGACTTCTGGGAGACAAGGTTGCTGAGGTAAAGGACACCCGTGCGTGCGGGACAGGACCGCTGCCTCTCCTCTCCGCAGTGGGTAAGCCCTGCACGTCTCCTTCTGGAGAGGAGAGGGATGTGCTGCCCACGCAGCCTGCTGGGGACAGAATGCTGTCACACCAGGAATGGGAGGAAGCGTCAGCCTCAGGCCTGACAGTCACAGGGTTCCAGAACGGAATCCCAAATCCAGCAGTTCGTGACTCTCTAGTGGGGTGTCTTCCAACCACAGCTGAGATTTCCCCTAACAGAGGCCAGTTTAAGAACATCTAGGATCCCAGGACCGGATGGCCCTTGTGGGATTGTCAGGCTTAGCTGGCCTGCATGGCGGGTCTGTTCTCAACTGCCACTGTGAATGAGAAGGTTCTACGGGCCTTTGCATGGGTGCCCTAGTCGTGAGTTGTGTTCCCTCCACTTGCCCATTAGCTCTGTGCCCCTCACGGGAACAGCAGCCTCCTTCCAAGCAATGAATTATGGCCCTTGCAACGGTTAATATCAGTTGTCAACGGGACTTAGAATCATGGAGGAGACAAACCTCTAGGCATGTCTGAGAGGGGATTTCTGGATGGGGTTGAGGTGGGAAGACCCACCCTGACTATTGGTGGTACCGTCCCATGGGCTGGGCTCCCAGACTGAATAAAAAGGAGAAAAGTGAGCTGAGTGCCAGGGTTCATCTCTCACTTCAAGACTGGATGCAGGATGACTAGCTGCCTTACGCTTCTGCAGCCCTGTCCCCGCCATGATGGATGGTACCCTTGAAGCGTGAGCTAAAGCATGGTTTTTAATTGCTTCCTTAAATTGCCTGTCAGGCTTTTTGTTACAGCAATGAGGAAAGAAAATGCCTCCTCTCTTCCCACCCGTAGTGGCATACCCCAACCTTGGAGGCTGAGGAAGTTTGTATCTGTCTTTTGTACAGTTGGGATCATTTTACTGAGGATCCTGAGTGTGACAAGGGCTGAGGCATGGAGACCTCTCAGCCTGTGCCTTGCCCGATCTCTGCAAGGATGTGATTATTATCACTGGGGAGTACTGAACATGGTTGCCTCCATATGGAGTGAGATCTCCCAGGACATCCCTTGCTAGGCATCTGTTGTATCCCTTTCTCTACCAGGTACAGGTCAGACTGAATACAGTGTGTGAGGCAGGCACAGGGTTTCCACTCCGTTCAACCTCCCTGGGGCAGCAGTGTGAACTTGAAAGACACTGAGTATCAGGAGCGCAGAGGTAGGTGCGGAGGGCTTGGTGACGGGCATGGGATGCTGAGCCTGGCTCTGGGTAAGGGTAGGTGTGTGAGGGTAAGGGTAGGTGTGTGAGGTGATGTGTAGGGGTGTTCTGAGGACCCAGGATGGAAACTTGGAGCTGGGGTGCTGGGCCCACACTTACGAGTACGGGCTGCTATCGTTCTTCCCAATGTCGGGTGGCCGCAGTTTCTGAACCAGGATTCGGATGATGCAGATAAACAGGATGAAGTTCACCTGTTGAATGAGAGACCCCCAATGTCGGTCATTTAGAGAGAGGAAGCTGGGGTGGGTTGTTTTCTCCCCCAGTGCTCTGCCACCCTTCCACAGTACCTCTTGGCGGCTCTTCCCTTTGAGGCAAATCATCTGCGACTCTTGTTTGCATCCCTGAGATCCCACCCTCCAACCTACCTGTTCTAGAGGGAGAGCTGGAAGCAGGGGTGGGTGATGGACACCTGAGGTTCCTTTCTGACCTAAACCCTCATTTCCTGTGTGTTCTGAGGTTGGTTGCCTACTCTGGGCTCAGTGGTGAGAAGAAGGCTTACCAAGATGGAGATGAGGATGGGGGCCTTTATGATCCACCACAGTGAGGAGTTGATGATGGTGTCCCAGCACCTGAACATAGAGATTTGGGTGAGAGAAGTCCTCGGCCTGAGAGTAACCCATCCCCCAGGTGTCTCTGGCTCTGCCCCCAAGCCCAGAATCTGCTACTCCCCAGCCTCTTACTTTGGGCACGATGCTGTGGTCTGTCTACCTGCCAAACCTTGTCAGCGGCATCATACCCAGGGACTCTGACCCCAAATGACAGCAGCCAGAGGGAAGGGAGGGGACTGAAGCTCACCCGAAATCCTCAAAATGGATCCTGACAATTGTCCATATCATGATGAACACACTGGGCACTCCTGTGAGGGCCAAGGGATAAAAGGAAGAGAAGGAAACAGGAGCAGAGAGCACAGGGAGAGGATTTGGAGGAAGAACCGAAGAGAAGGAGGGAGAAAGAAGGGTGGAAACTTAGGGCTTCTTCCGTAAGTGCGCAAGTTGTTCACGGTATAGAGACTCTCTAAGAGTTAATGACGCTATATATGCCCGAGCATCTGTGACCACTTAGACAGATTTTTTCCCCCTTTATGATTTTGACCCCTTATAGATTGACAGTAGCCCTATGTGTCAGGATCAGAAAGGGGGAATAGATGCTTTCGTTTAGGCTCTGCACTGTAAAGCAGCCAAAGGAGGCTGGGAGGGGCCCCAGGCTCACACACTCTGGGGACATTCATGAGTGTCGGTGGAGAGACTCATAAGCAGACTAGGGTTGTACCCTCCCACCTCCCAGGGAGCTTCCCCAGCCTTGCCCCCTCCCTGGTACCATACCCCAGCCGATGAGTATGTACCCCCAGAAGTACTTCCTCTCAGAGAAGAAGGAGACGGCCAGCAGGGTGTATAGGTAGAGGCCCTCGACCAGCAGCCAGAAGAAGTTGGCCATGACACAATACTGGAAGAAAACCACTGCTGCCTTGCAGCCCACCTGTGGGGAGGAGCAGAGGGAGGTTCAGGGGTGGCAGGTTCCTTGCTACCTAACCTCTGGTAGTGGGGGGACAAACACAGTTGTGCCTGGCCAACTTGGATGCTGTCAGTTCCCAATCAGGCTCTTTAGACGTGCACAGTGGGTTTTCCTGTGACCTTGACCTTATATCCTTGGGCACTTTGGGCTGAGTTGATAATTTAAGTTATCCATCTGTCAGTGTGTCTGTACGTCTTCTGGCTACGGATCCCAGTGTCTCTGGGCATGCCCAATCCTCAGTGTGAGGCTGGCTGCACGTGTCTGAGAATAGCCATGGATGCAGTCCAACACAAAATGGTAAGCTTGTTTAAAATGTTAGGGCTTTTTTTTTTTTTTGGTCATATTTTTGGTAACTGCATTTTGAGGTTCTCCAACACGAACTTGACTGGTAATGACGTGGTGTCACAATATCAAAAGGTTCCTGTCGGCCTACCCACCTGTCCCCTTTTCAGACATTTGTCTATTTGTGCTTGAGTGAGTTTTCAGTTAATCTCAAACTGTAACCAGGCTGGTCTAGAACTCACTAGGTAGCCCTGGCTGCCTTCCAGCTCACAGTTACACCTCATCCTTCTGCATCTGGGGTTATAGGTGTGAGCTACCATGCCTGGCCATCTATCCATTTATTGACCTCCCCACTCATGACAACTTGGCCATCCATTTACCACCGAGGCATCCATTCATCAACTATATCTGCTCATCCATCAACCACCCACTCACTTAAGCTGTCTCCACACCCACTCACCTAAGCTGTCTCCACATCCACTCACCTAAGCTGTCTCTCCACTCACCCACGTAGCACCCATTTATCCATTCATTTGTCCATCCACTTTTGAGCCAGCCCAGGACTCACACAGCCCTGCCTATGCAACCACTTCCCTGCTCCCTCCAACGGCCCTGCCTTCATTCTTCTCTCCATAATGTTCTCTGCTCACCACGCCCCTTCCCCTCCTCACAGCCTGCCCACTGCTCCCTGCGCCCTGTCCTCCAGTGAGTACTGGGAGAGCTAGGAGCTCCCTGACCATATGTGTGGGTTGAGGCTTTGGAGGGGACCCAGAGACAGTGTAGAGAAGGCTGAAGGGAGGGCGGGACAGGTGTGCTGGCTATTTTCCTGCCAACTTGGCCCAAGCCTCTGTCTGTTTGGAAGGAGAAACCTCAATTGATAGTGTCCCCACCAATCCGGCCTGTGTGTAGGGCATTTTCTGGATTCATGACTGAATCAGTTCACCATAGCGGTGCCATCCCCAGGCAGATGGTCAAAGGCACTATAAGAAGGCAGACAGGGCAAGCCGTGAGGAGCAAACCAGTAAGTAGCTTTCTGCCATGGTCTCTGCTTCTGTTCCTGCCCTGACTTCCCTGGATGATGGGCTGTGAGCTATGCAATGAGATGACCCTTTCCCTCCTAATTGCTTTTGGTCGTGGTGTTTATCACAGCGAGGAGGAAAGGTAGGGCACACTCTTCTTCCTGGGGGCCATATGAGCTGGTGAATGATAGCCCAGGCAGGTGAGGACAACAGGAGATCTGTGAGCCATGGAGCAGAGTGATCAAGGACTCAGAGTGGTCTAGTTGACATAACCTGAGTGAAGGTCTCCTCACAGAAACGCTCACTCATTCCACAGCTTCAAGTCACCCTCTCATGGGCACCGTTTATCTTCCACTCTCCCTGAACACAGAACCTGGGCTGCCTCCCCTCCCGCTGAGGCCTTTATCTGTGAGGCATCCTTATGTGAGGCCTTCTCTCTCCTGCCTAGGACTGGAAAGTCCTTTCCTGGATCACACTCTAGTCTCTCCAGAGGCAGGCTGGCCCTATCAGCTTTACAAGCTCTCTGGAGGTTGCAGGCCTCTCTCTGGTCTTCTCTTGGCCCCAGTTTGTGGAGTCACCCTGGGCTTTTCTCCCCACTTGAGATCCCATTATCCTGGCAATCCCACTACTGATCTGGAAGCAGTGTACTGCCTCTCTGGGCTCACTCAGAGGCCACGCGTCCTTAGAACACAGTGTAGAAGTCCCTCGTCAAGCCATGTCCTAGGAGGGAGTCCTTTCAGTTCCATAGACACTATGGTCATTATTAATATTGTCAACTTGACGGAAGCTGGCAGACCCCAGGGCATGACTGAGAGGGAGTTCTCAGATTTTGTTAATTTGGAGGTGGCCAGCTCCAAATGGTCCCATGGGCTGGGGACCCAGGCTGAATAAAAAGGAGAAAGCAAGCTGATCACCAGTGTTCATCTCTCTCTCTCTGCTTCCCGACTGTGGGTGCCATGTGACCCACTGCCTCACCGAGCCTGCCTTCACGTCTTCCCACCATGTTGGGCTGCCGCTCACACCATGAGCCAACAAAACCTGTTTCCTTCCACTGTACTTGTCAGACATCTTGCCACAACAATTAAAAAAAAATACAGAGACAGACTCTCCAGTTACTGGCAACACTCCTCGGAGGGTCTCTGAGCCCCTCCTGACCCTAGGAAAGCCCAGGACAGGGCTGAGGGAAGCAGGCAGCAGGAGCAGGTAGGGAAGGACAGTGGTGAGGGAGCAACATCCTGGCTGTAGGGGACAGAGGGCTGGGCTGGAAGGAATGTGGGGAGGACTTATACAGATGGGGAAACTGAGGCAGGGAGCTGCCTGAGGTCAGATCAGAAACTCATGATGAGGCACTGGGCACTGACTATGAAGAACCCACTTGCATTTCTTACCAACAAATATATGAACCTCCAAATGGCCTTTCAGAAGCCTGAAAGGAGAGCACAGTCTTGACAAGTGGTCAAGGTGAGTGTGGTTCTGTCCTTAAGGAGAGAGGAGGGGCAGGGAGGAGGAGGGGAGGGGGAGGGAAGAAGAGGGGGAGGGAGAAGGAGAAGAGGGAGAAGGAGTGGAGGAGGAAGAAGAGGGGTAGGAGGAGGGGGATAAATAGGAGAAAGATGAGGAGCAAAAGCACAAGGAGTCAGGTGGTCCTCACCGAGGCCTCGGAACAGTGGTCCATCTCCCCGCTGTTGAAGAGGGCCATGTCTTTGATGAAGACGGCAGTGGCCCTCAGGATGAAGGACATGAAGAGATGCATGTGGATGTAGTTTCGGGTACAGTGCAGCTTCCTGCAAGAGGCAGGTACGTCTGGGATGCAGAGAGGCCTGGGACCACCCCTTCCTGGCTGACATGGTGCCTTAGGCAAGGTGATGAGAGGAGATGTGGCCTCCAGGTTACAGGCCCGCCTCCAAGGTGACGCACGCCCAGTCCCCAGCCTCCTGTGCAGGTTCTACTGTCAGAGGCAGGCCACATCTTGGCCACCTGCTGTGAGGGTTGGGATGGCTGACCTAGCAGAGGCAAGAGCAGAGACTGAGCTGCCTGGGGCTGGGCCTCACCTGAACAGGCTCAAGATAGCCATGGCAACCAGGAGGCTGGCAAGGGACAAGCTGTAGCCGATGGTGTAGCCGGTCTTCACGGCATTGTAGAACTCAGTCTGCTGCTGCTGTGGGGAGGCAGGCAAGGGTCTTGGGTAGGCGTACAAGGGGTGTGGGGATCTCAAAATGAGGGCTGTTGATGGGGATGGACTAGCTATATGCGGTGCCTGCTGCCCCTGCCTAACTTAAGGAAGATGTGCTTAGGACTCTCAAGAGCAGCTGAGTGGTAATCACTAAGCCCCGATTTTCATGGACTAACGGACACCGTGTCCAGAGGGTAATAGGAGGTGAACGGATTTTTTTTTCTGCTGTGCATGATGGATGTCAGCACGGGAAAGAGAGGAGACCCACAACTCTAACCTGTCAATCACTCATTTTTTAAAATAGAATTTTGAGAGTTTCCCTGTATAGCCCAGGCTAGCCTCAAACTCTAGATCCCAAGTGCTGGGATTACAGTTATAAAGAGGCAAACCAGCTTGGGGGTTAGTCCAGGCTAGCCTCAAACTCATGATCTTCTTCCCCAGCCTCCCGAGTGCTGGCATTACAGATGTAGAGAGGCAAACCAGCTTGGGGGTTCTATTTCAGTTTTGGCTCCTCAGGGGCTAGCTCGCCTTGGGTGTGATCCTCATGAAAAGCCCTGTGCATACCCTGTTAGAGGAGCCAGGGGATGGGTCTTGGGCAATGTGAACTTAAGGAGAGTGGATCCCAGGATTTACAGAGGCACATGGCCACCTCACCTCATCCAGACTAGATGCCCTGTCATTCAGGCCGCAGGCAACGTGGTAGGGGCCAGGCTCCAGTTGTGACCAGCCTTCTTCAGTGCAGCTGCGGCTGATGTTATAGCCTGGAAGCAGGCGACAGGGTGAAGAGACAGACTAGAATGAAGAGACACTGGGTCTAGAGCTAGGAGGCCGACCAGGGCTGTCTTGTTCTGTCCATGGTGCTGCCCGGCTCCTGCTCCATAACCCTTGAGGTGAAGAGAAGCTCCTGCAGGGCTGCTGGGGCCCCTGCTGTCCGGATGAGAGACTTAGCAGACGTCACTGCAATTCCACTTTGCAAAACAGAATTTGGCTCTTTTTTTTTTTTTTTTTAGCTCAAACGCAGAGGCAGAAAGACTCTGGTCTGTGTACATAGTCACCACCTGTCCAGCACCAACTGAAGGCACAGACGGATGAGCGACTTAGTCATGCGAACAGAAAGGTATCACGCTCTACACTTGTCAGAGAACATTAGGAACATGTGGGGCCATGGATTTACTAAGTCCATGTTAGAAGAGCCGGGCAAGAGATTGTCAAACACAGCAGAACCATGAAGGGTGTGAAAAACTCCCTCACCTGAACCCTGTGAAGAATGGGACACCTAACTCTACGGTGGCCACACTGACCTGCCATCTGACCAGTGTATATGTCGGGGGACAAAGAATCCCTTACTTCCCTGGGACTGCCCCTCAGCATGTTCCCTACTGCTCAGCATGACCTACTCGAATTCCCATCTATCCGTCTGTCCACTCATCGACTTGTCTGTCTGTCCATCCATCTGTACCTGGTTCCGTGTCTTGCCTCAATGGTACCTCTGCCAGACTGGGTGCCGTGTCTGGGCTCTGAACCTCAGTCTGCCAACTGGGGTCCTTATGAACTCATCAAACTACAGGATTTTCTTTTTGCATCTGTCAGCTCTGCCCTTAATTGGAGTCTCTGTCTTGAGAATTTGGGGATTGCAGATGTGCTCCAAGTGTCTGTGTTTACAGGGTGCTGAGGATCTGAACTGTGGGCTCCTTTTGCATGCACAGAAAGAGTTTTGTCCAGCCTTCCTGCAGGCATTTTATCCAGCCACAGTAGAATACTTCTTTCTAATCCTCTGATTTTGTTTTTATCTCCCATAGGAAACAAGGATCTTTGTAGGGATGCATGCTTTCTTCAGCCCTGTTTCCCCAAAGCACAGCAGTGGGGGTGGGCATCAACCTTTATCCACTCTTACAAATGAACTTCTTGGGATGGAAGGCCAACTGCATATACTTTCCTTCGCACTCTCCCCATAGATCCAGTCACTAGTCCTAGGCTCCTGTTTCTGTCTATCAGCCTCAGAGCTGGACCCATGGAGTATGGCTGCACAGGCTGCTCACTTCACAAGGTCATCTGGCCATTGGGTACTGAGGGCTCAGATATCCACACTCAGGTACACTCTGGGGCAAGGATGGTTGTGCCTATGGAAGAGCTAGCTTGTTCACACCCCCTCAAGTCCTCATCTCAGAGAGCATCAGGGGCTGCTCCATCCCTTCCTTCCTCCCAGGAACTCTGCCCATTTATTATACATTTGTTTACTGTCTCACTTAAAGGTGTCTCCAGCTAACTCTGAGGATCCCAGAGGGCAGATGCGTGGCAGTTTTCAAAGTCCCTTCCCACTGTTTGTGGAGCACAGCTTGGTGTGAGGGACGCCATCGCATTCATACAGATTGAATGTGGTCTAGAGGTCTTACATCTGAATGTTTGATCAAATAGACCATGACAAGATGTGTAAGCAAAGCCGTGTGATGGTTTCCTGGGGCCCCTAAGGTCATCTGTTCCAGGCCTTGACAGACTGAGTCACAACCAAGACAACAAGAACACGGGAGCCATAACTCAATCAGACCTGCCCGTCAATCAGTTATCAATTACTGAGCAAATATTTAGTGAGCCCTTCCCACATGCTTATCTCTATGTGAAGAGCTAATCAAATCCCACAACTCTTCTCCGGACCCAATACCATTCTTGGCCATGAAGCCCACAGTTTTCTCTAGCCCCTTGGCCAGCTTTCTCACTTCCTTAAGTGGCAAGGCCCCCTAGCTGGCCCCATTCACAGCTTCTGGCTTTCAGCCCAGGGCTCTTACCGTGAACTGGGGAAAAGAGCTGAAAGATGAGAGGGCAGTCCAGGACTACCACCTGGCCCCAAGGGGTTGTTGGCCAGCAGGTGAGGTTGTCCCACATCTTGCTGCAGCCTGTGGGGTGAAGGCAGAGGGCACGTGTCATCAAATGAGCATAGTGAGGACTCTCTTCCTCCTCTTCTCCTTAGAGGGGCCTCTGTCTGAGCGGAGGCCATGCCTGCTCGGAGGATGCACAGGTCCTGTTCCGACAGGAAGGAAAGAGTGTGCTCTCTTCATAAGGGATACAGCCTCCCTACATGGCATCATTTATTTGTTTATTTTAGATGGCGTCTTGTGTAGCCCAGGCTGGCCCTAAGGGAGACCTTGAACGTCTAGTCCTCCTGTTTCTGTCTCCTATTGAGATTACAGGTGTGCACCACGATGCCCAGTTTATATGGTGCTGGGGATTAAACCCAGGACTTGTCATGCACACTAACTGCCAACTGAGCTACTTCCCCATTTGATGGACAAGCAGCAGAGATGCGAGGCAGGGAGCCTAGCTGGTTCTGCCCGATGGGAAACCGTCTCTCATTCTGGATGAGCTACTGAGCACCTGTATGGTTCTTTTGAATGACAGGAGCTAAGGCTCTGGCATCCAAATCCTTGGAGCAGTGGCTTTAGTTCTGTGGAGTGTTCCGGGAAAGCTGTCACAGAGGAGAGGGAGCACTGCCTGCACTTCGCTTTGTTCTGAACTTTAACTCGGGTTGGTTGAAGTTTCAGAAGCCGTGTCACCTGCTGCGGTGCCTGTGGCATCTGAGTCAGAGAGGAGCATGGCTTAGACTTCAGTCTACGTTTACAGCTCTCTCGTTCCCAGAGCTTGTATTTATAGGCACAACCTTCAGACCGTCCCCTCTTATCTTTTACTGCCATCACGCCTGCACATGCACATGGCATTTGATTATAAAGCACTCTCCTTTCTGCGCTTTCTTTTATAGAGCGTCATATATATTTCCAGCAGCACAATGAGTGGCCTTCATTTTTTTACAGTCTGTAAGAAAACAGACATTTAGATTTCAAAATCTTATATTACCAAATTACCGGCAGCACTTTTTAAGCAATTCAGTCCCACAGTTTGAGATTTCTCGACACAAACAAGGCTATTAATCCACATTCAAAAAAAAAAGCAAGATCCATCCCAAGAGGCTCTGTTAGAGACTGTCACTGTTTAAAAACACGAGTGTGCACCATTTGAATTTTGTTTTATAATAGTAAAGGCAGTGCTGGAGATGTTTGCTGTAGAATTCTAGGTACAGCGGAGCATACTGGTTGGCAGCTGGCTCTTCACAGAGCTGGCAAAGCATTGCAGTCTGGCGGCGAGTGAAGATTCAGTAGTGTTTGAGACTGGCTTGTGAGGATGCCAAGGGGTGTTTCTAAAAAAAAATGGGTGCCCCAGTGGTGAGATGACTCCTCTGGACCCATCTCTTGAGGGTATAGGTTTCTTCACAATGTTGCCAGCCTTCTGGGTGCCCCAGTGGTGAGATGACTCCTCTGGACCCATCTCTTGAGGGTGTAAGTTTCTTCACAATGCTGCCAGCCTTACAGATTTGCTCAGGAAACCCAACCCCAGAGTCAAAGTCAATGCCAGCTGGGCCAAGCCCAGACCAGCCCAGGTCCGAAGGTTCATAAGTTCTCAAGAAGGGGGCCTGGGAAGAGGAGGTGAAGGAATGCACCCACTTAGGGGGAGAGCAGGCTCTCAGTGCTGTGGTCATGTGGCAGTCAAGGAAGGGAGTGAGGTGGGAGGTGGCGGGGCCCCCCTTTGCTGCAGCAGTCGGGTGGCACCTGCACTGAAGGCTAATGCCCCCGCCCTCACATTAACATTTCCCCCAAGTCCCTCCGGAGTCCCACAGTTTGCTTTGGCTAGTGGTCCATCTTCTGCTGGAGGACATACAGGAGCCCCTCAGGCCAGGCAAATCTGCTCACGATTTCTGATCTGTTTCAATTAACATCAGTAAGCACTAGCTTTGGAATGCGGCAACATTGTTTCCGCCTCTAAAGCAGTAGCTTATATAACCAGTCCATTTCACAGATGAGGAAACGGAGGCAACAGGATGAGGTGTGGCAAGTCTCTTGCCTGTTCACACATTCCTCTCCTGGTTTGCAGGGCTCGGTAGCATTTCTCTGGGAATTTGGCTGCCACTGGACTTTATGTACCCTTGATGACAGTGCCGGGCACACCCTGTTTTGCAGGCCAGCTATTGTGTCTGGGTCTCCGCCAGGCCTTGGGCTTTCCGAGCTGCCAGCCTGAACTGAAGAGTTGTGTGTGTGTGTGTGTGTGTGTGTGTGTGTGTGTGTGTGTGTGTGTGGTTGGGGGGGCGCTGCTGGGTCCTGTGCTCAGCTCCACCAGAGGTGGGAAAGAATAGAAGGGGCTGGGCTCTGCCCTGTGGGGAGGCTGCATTTCCCCTCAAAGAAGTGCAGAACAGCCAACGGCATGCTGTGAACTGGTCCTGGACCCAGGTCAGCAAGCAGGCAGGGAACCAAGAAAAGAGGCCCACGGAGTGTAGATTGGGAGGCTCCTTGCAGGGAGGTTCCTCAGGGCTGGTTTGCTGGGGCAGCTGGGATGGGACGCCATGGAGTAATGACAGTCAAGCAAATGCTTGGTTTCTAGAAATGACTGTGAGTCTGGGAGATTTCCCCACTCAGGGCTAGGACCCCAATAGGAAAACCCAACTAAGCTGCTGAGATGAGGAATGGAGAGGCAGGCTGGCACAAAGCTCCAGTGAGTCAATTTTATAGATTCTCCTACATACAATGACATATACTCACACGTATTCTCAGGCATACCGAGCCCAGGCATCCATGCAAATCTACATGCATGGGCATAGGAAGGCAGGCCACCACGTGAGTAGATGGAGTGACACAAATGCACAGACTGGACACACGCTGGTGCACCCACTCACGGACAGGCAGGGACACTGCACACCTGTCACATCCTGATTTAAACAGATACAGGCTTCTGTCTTACAGAGACACTCAGGCAGGCAGAGGGATAGACTCCGCAAGGAGGGGCATGGCCTCAGGGAGACTCAGCCTCAGGGAGACTCGGCCAGGAGTGCCCACCTGCATCCATGCGAATCTCAGCAGCAGTCAGGGCAGACACGCAGTTTGCACACCTATGCCTGCCCTCTTCCAGGTCCCAATCTGGTTGCTGTGTATGGGGCATTGGCACTCCACAGGCACCCTGTGCCAGCAGTGACCTCATTGGGATCATGAGTGTGGCCAGTCCCTGCTCTGGGGACCGGTTTGGAGAGAAACTGCAATGGAGCCCAGGGTCTGGAGTCTGAGCTTCTTGGGCATCATCCATGATCTTGAGGCCCGTTGAGGCCAGTCTGCAGCCTGGCATCACAGGGTGGGGCATACGGGCAGTAGGCAGGTCTAGTCACCCACTGACCCAGACCTCAGTCTCAGGGAAACAGGAGTTAGGGGGCCATCCTGCCATAAAGTGTGGCTCAGGCCAGGCTCATCTGTGAGACTATGTACCAGAATCCACTCATGAGCACAGGAGGTCTGTGCACCAGGGCTAAGGAGGGGCCCCAAAAGCTTACGTAACAGCTTCAGCGTGCTGTGGGGAGCCAGGAGCCAGCAAGCTGGACAGGTGCGCCCTGCTTCCATTATGTAACCGTAAGCCCAGCCTGGGAGATGACCTGGAATGGAGGCCCAGCTGCCTAACTGTCTCTGCCCCACCATGCTAACTCTCTCCCAGTAAGGTGAGCCTCCGAGCCTCCCAGCCCCTCTGCTTCCCTAGACCTGACAACGGTTCAGGTTTGCTAAACCCTGGGTCACCAAGCCAAGTAGACAGAGCTCTCTCTCATTTGTCCTGATGGGCTGCTGCAGGGTCTGGCCGATTGGTCTCTTCTAAGCTCTGGGTAAGTCAGGGGTTGAGGAAGTTGACTTGGGGTGCCCCCATGGTGGGTGAAGGAGAGCCTTGGGCTGATGGAAACCACCAGTCTCATCACGAAAAGCCTTTACTATCAGAAGCTTCTGTCTTCCTCCTTGGGTAGCCCAGCAGCCCAGCAGCCATGGCTGGACCCTTAAAGACCTTTCCCAGATAAGAGCTGGGAATTCCCCAGATGTGGATGGGGTCAGGAAGGTGTGGTGGCCTTGTGGCCCTTCTGCTATGTCTGGGGCCGAGAGCTCTGGCGTATGACCTGTGCCCTCAATCCCCATCGGGCTGGCTATTGTGGGAGCCACATGCTTTGGACTGGGCTTGTGACCTGTGGGGACTTGGGACTCCTCCACTCGCACTCATCTCACCTGTGGTTTCGTTCTCCAGCTGGGCCTCCTCCAGGCACTGCTGACGTTGTATCTCAATCATCTGCAGGTACTCACACTCCTGGTGCGGGCTGGCTGCCCGGCTGCCCTGAGGACAAAGCAGGCAGAAGGTGTCAGCCTCAACCACAGACCTGAGGAACAGGGGGCGAGCTGGGTCAGCCAAGGTTGAACCAGCTCTCAGCTGGGGGATCTGAGTTCCACACTAGATGTCTACTCTGGCCAAGGTGGACATCTTAGCCTCTTACTGAATCCCAACCCCAACCCAGTCTATAACCCATCCTAGGCCCCAATGAACACTTATCCCGGTTCTAATTTATACCCTACAAAAGCCCCAGGCCGGGCATCATTCCAAACCCATACTGTCTGTACCTTTACCTCAGCCCTAAACAGCACCCTGATCCCAGCCTGTGTGGTCCACATGTTCTCACCGGACCCCAGCTTTTGCCTTGAAGACCCTTTGAGGACTCTTGGCTCCCAAGCAGTGCTACTGCTGTAAGGATTCTGACCCTGGAAAGAGCATTTCCCTAGAGTCTTGAGCTGATCACTAGGCTCTGCCGCTCTGGCCCTGCCTCAGTCTCCCTGCATGGGTGGGCCCTTGCTGGTGATGCTGTGATAGGACGTTGGAGACCAGCTTCCGGCTCCCGGGGCCAAGCCCAGACAGAACGAATGAGCCTGGCTGCAGCAACTCCTTCACGGAAGGAAGATGCTCAGTCTCTCTCATGAAGATGGGGAAGCTGATCCTTCTTGCCAGGCCTCACAGTCTCCTTCACCATAGGAAAAAAAAAAAAAAAACAAACTAAAATGGATTCCATGACAACCAGGGAGGTGAAAGCAAGTAAGGGGGGGAAGGGGCTCACAAGAAATCTGCAGACCACAAGCCACTTCCCGAGCCTCTGCAAAGTTAAGAGAGATGATAGAGAAGCCATGATTGTCCACTGCCCTCCAGCAGGTCCTGACCCAGAAGCAGGGTGAGAAGGGCAGACATCATGACAAGACATGGCACTGGGGTAGATATGAGTCTGAGTAGTGGCGGTCGGGGACCAAGGGGAAAATGTCAGGCCTTGGGGGGTCATGGGTGTGGAGGAGGTAAGGGCCTCTGTGGATGAGCAGTTGGGCTGGGACAGCTTAGGTCTGCCTCTGACATTAGGAAGTGGCTGCAGTTCTTGACAATGCTCTGTCAGTTTCCTCTTGTCTGCCTGGGTGAGCTTGCACCAGCGCCCTAGGTAAAGCTCCAGCGACCTCAGGGTTAGAGATTGGGTCTGCCTTGCCATGCTCATTCCTGGGCCTCAGGTCCCATGCTGCCACGCCCCAACTCAATGCCTTGCTAAAGTAACACAGACGTGAGGGCGTCCCTGCATTTCCTCCCTCTAAGGGGACCTCCTGGCTGGCAGCATCAAAGAACACAGAACTGGACCAGTGGTCTATGTGAGTCAACAGCGGTGACTGACCTGCACCCAGGCAGCAGGGCGCCCTCCACTAGCACCAAAAAAGAGAAAGGTCCCTTCCACCACAACAGGTCTCCTGTTCCTGCGAGCCTTGTCATTTTCCAGGCCACCAGTGGTCCAACTAGTCCTCTGGTTGTCCTAGCCCAGATCCCATGGGCAGTCCCTGCCACCCACACCTCACTTGTCCAGGCCTGGATGTCATACCAGCCAACGCAGGTACCCAGCCAACTGGAGCCTAGACATGCACTGCTGCTAAGTCCTTTAAACTTGGCGTACGGAAAGTAGTGTGGTGCTCTCATGGAGCACTGTTCAGCAGAACCGCTTAAAGACGCCAAAGGCAGTTTGCAGGAGACCCTGTGCCTCTGTATCCTCTTAGGAATCTCATGCCCCACCTTTTCAGTTAGAATACTTGGAGCGGTGTGGCTTCAGGATCTGTGACTAGCTCATCCCCAGGAGTGGGGCATACGGTAGTTTGGAAAGAGGAGGTCAGGCTGGCCGGCCAGCTCTTCCCATCACCATGCTGCTTTGTTTGGTGTCTTCCTGGGCACCAGACTACCAACAGCTGGATGTCTCATCCCAGACTCTCAGGGTCCTTCTCACATTGTCACCTGGGTCACTGCGCAGTGTCTTGAAAGCGGGACAGTCCGCGTGGATACCAGCTATGTTTGTACACATGCGGCACGCACAAGCTTGCCAAGGTTCTCATTTGGGAAGACACCCCTCCCCCACCCCACTCTGTCCCTGCTCCTGATGAACCCTCTTGCAGAAGATTGGTGTGACCAAGGCTTAAGTCAGCCAGTATTCCCAGCCTCAGCGCCTGGCACCCAGCCCAAGCCAGGCTCTTCTGAGGCAGAAGGCTCACACGCCTGGGACTTTGGATTAAGCTAGGCAAGTAGGTTTAATTCTCCCCACTGGATTGGAAAAACCTCAAAGGATCAGAGGCTGGGGCTTCTGTGGTGATGTCCTTGACAAACAGAACATGAAGAGGAGGCCGCTGGGGTGGGCAGGATGGACTCGGAGAAAACCCAGAGCTGCTTGGCAGGGAAGGAGGGCCATGTCTGAAACCAGATCTTCCCACAACACTAGCCAATAGCCTTGTTTATGGCTCAAGCTAGTTAATTTTCCTATCCCAGGAACCCAATGTGTCCATTCTTGCAGTGTGAAGACAGAACAGTGGATGCCCCTCACTCTTAGGCTCCCTCTTAAGCCAGAGAAATGGCCATAAAGACTACAAACTGGTACTCCATACATATGTGGAAGAACAGAGCCAGGCCAGCTCCCTCTGGCCCTTACCACTGAGGAACTCAGGCAGACCTTGATCTCCTCTCCCATTTTTTATCCTTTTTCTAAGCATCTACATGTACACATACATGCATATATACATGCATATATACATTTATATGTACATACACATGTATATGTGTATGTATACACACATAGTGTGTGTGTGTGTGTGTGTGTGTGTGTACATGTGCACAAATGTGTGGATATGTATACAGAGACCAGAGATTAGCTTTAGGTACTGTTCTTCAAGTATCATCTACCTTATTTTTTGAGACAGGGGCTTCATTGGCCTAGAACATGCCAGACTGGGTTGGGTGTCTTGCAAGTCCCAAGGATCCACACATCTCTGACTCCCTAGCATTAAGATTTCAAATTTCTGCTAGCCACTCAGTTTTTGTCTTCTTCTTCTTCCCTCCTTCCCTTCTTCCCTCCCTCCTTCCCTTCCTTCCTTCCTTTCTTTCTTCCTTCCTTCCTTCCTTCCTTCTTCCTTCCTTCCTCTATTCCTATTGCCTGTTTCTTCCTCTATTTTTAACATGGTATGCAGGGATCAAACTCAATTACTGTGCTTACATGGTAAGTAGGTTACCAACAACCATCTCCCCAGAAGTTCCTTTTTGAGTCACTGTGGGGCACCTAGTTCTTAGCCACTTCTGCCTCCTACTCTTAAATAGGATTCTGGCTGGCATCATGCAACTGTCCCTCCAGGAGCACTACCCTAGAGCATGGTTTTGGGTCAGGGAGAGGAGAGGGGCATGGATCCAGGAGTCCCCAGGGTAATCCTGAATTCTGAAGAGCTGTGAACCACAAAGACGTATGGTCTCCAGTAGTTCAACTGTCTTTGCCAAAATTTAGTTGAGAAAATACCCTTGTCTGGAGGAATGTAGAGGAAACAGTGACCCAGAGAGGGACCTGAGGTCACCCAGTAAGTCATATCCCTAGATAGGACCCAAGTCTCTGACCCTAGTCTGTGTAGCATCAATCCTTTGACAGAGATTTGCCTTTGGCCATCTGGTCAACCATGGCCCTTGGGAGTTGGAGCCAGGGCAGCTCCCTCTGGCCCTTATCACTGAGGAATTCAGGCAGACCTTGGACTTCCTCTCCCATTTCCTTTTTCCAAACATCTTCATTATCCTTCTTGACTTCAGACACACAGTGGACACTGGAAAATTCCTTGGCCAAATCAGCCAAGCTTGCTTTTCACTGGATGAGCTCCAGGGTGGGATCTAGGTAGAGAGTGAGCATCAGGGTGGATGGCAGAGACAGTTTATACAGAATGAGGAAGAGTTAGACAATAAGGGGTGGTCAGCATCCCAGGGTACACACAGGCAGGCAGACATGAAATCCCCATGTTGGAGGTTGCCAGAAGCCTTGTGTAGATACGGCGAGGAGTTCCAGGAATATCTTGTGAGGAGTCATGGAGATGAGTTGGGTTAGACTTGGGAAGGGCCTAGAATGCCAGTTTTGAAGTATGAGCGTTGACTCCTGGGCTATGGAGACCCTCAAAGATGTGGTCCAGAAGGATGAGGGTACGGGGCACACACTGCAAAGACCTGTCACACTATAGGTGGTTGGATACAGGGAAACGAGAGTCTTTTGGAAGACCGGTGGCCTCTGAAGGGAGTATGAGGTAGATCATGAGGTAGATCGAGACAGGGAAAGTCTGCTGTCTGCAGAATTCTAAACTCTAAGAATCACTATGAATGGCTTCTGCTGTTGTGACCTATTAGAGAATTTGGGACCATCAAAGGAGATGGGAATCAGCAGCAGCTGGTAGGACATCTGGTCCTATTTGATGTCTTCCTATTGCATTAGCCCTATATAGAAGCCATCACACATTCTACTATCCATTTACATGTCCTCCATCCCCCCAAACCCAAGATCACACAACACATGATAAGCGTAGAGAGACCCTGATGTCCGGAGGAAGGGAGAAGCTCTGTAGAAGAGTAAATAAAGCCCCATTTTCTTGCTGAGGGCATGAGAAGGCCTGGCAGAAAGATGGGAAGGTGTGGTAAGTTAACCTGTGTGGTTGCCACACCAATACATGCATGCAAGCACACACACATACACCACAATTCCCACCTCCCCCACAAACACACATATATGCATACACCATACACACACATAAACACACATATGCACACACCATACACATACCATATACATAACCCCCCACACCATACACACACCATATACACACACCATACACACACATATACACACACATACACACAAACACACATACTATACTCACGTATACACACACACAAACATACAATACACACATACCATACACACACAAACACACACAAGCATACACACCATGCTCACGCACACACACACAAACATACAATACGCATACAAACTATACACCCCCCCACAAACACACATGCTATATACACACCATATACACATCCATACACATAGATACACACACCATACACACGCTATATACATACCCCCTCACACACACACATCATACACACACATACATACATAAGCACACACACCATACTCACACATACACACACACAAACATACAATACACACACATACACACAAACATACAATACACACACATACACACAAACATACAATACACACACATACATACAACACACACACAAACATACAATACATACACATACACACACAAACATACAGTACACACACACACACACATACACACACACACACACACACACCAGTTTGCTGAGCTGCTACTTTAGATCTGTACATTTTTCTAATTAAACAAAAAGTCTTTGTAAGCATGGACCCAGCCCTGCCTCCTGATGAGGAAGCAGTCTTGAGGAGGTGGCAGAGCCTTGTGAGGACCGTAGATTCTGGGTCAGACAGGTGGCCACTACATGGATGAGTGACTGGGTGATTTATCCAAACACATCTGCACCTGTCTCCCAAAACACTAGTTCCCAACAGCACGACCCTATCATGTCTGCCTCCACATGCTGAGGACCCACGCCTCACGGTGGAAGATGCCGTGAGCAGGTAGCAGTTATGACAGAAGCTCTATCCCAGTTCCCAGGCCAGGCCAGGCTTGCCCCTGTCATATGCCTTTCAAATGCGCAGGCAGTCTGAACGCCCTACCACTGCCAAGTGGTATCCGAAACCAAACATGGAGAATTTCTGGGTCGCCTGTTCTCTACCTCTAGCACATCTGATTTCTTTTCCCTTCCTGGTATTCCATGCCTCTCCTCCAAGAACATGAATCTTCCCTCTCTGCTAATCCACATTCTGTGAATCATGGCTCCTCCTGAGAAGAGCTGCATGCTCAGAGTGAGAAAAGTAACTTGAACTGGTGTGTGTTCATGCCACACACACACACACACACACACATGCATGTGCAAAATGGAAACTGTGGTGCTTAAGGGAGGTTGGAGAACGTTTAAATATAGGAATGAGGGAGACAGAGGAAAGCAGAGAAACCAGGCTACAGAGCTGCATTTTGGGGTTAAAAAACTTCCCAGGGGATTGTAGAGATGCCCACACCTGTGAAGTATTTGCTGAGTGAGCATGAGGGTCCTGAGTTTGGATCCTTAGCACCCAGGTAAAAGCTACGTACAGTGGTGCACATCTGGCTAGCCAGCCCAGGCATTTACCCAAGGAAACAAAATGAATGCTCCTACACAAACTTTTCTGTGAATGCATATGGCCACTGATTTACAATGGTGCTAATCTGGAAACCATACCGGCAATCCTCCTGCCTCAGCCTCCTGAGTGCTGAGATTACAAGCGAGTGTCACCATGCCCAGCTCATTTTAAACTCATTTTAAATCCATGCCCCACACAGAGGCTCTTATTTGTTTTTGACAGGGGCTGGTTGTGGATCCAGAGCTCAGCTCTGCCTTCTGACTCTCTTGCCTCGGCCTCCTCTGTGCAAAGATTACGTGTGTGTCTCCATGCCCAGCTCTGTTCAACGACAACAACACTACTACACACAGGCAGGCAGGCAGGCAGGCAGGCAGACAGACAGCACACACTTTCAAGAAAGGGTTCTCATAATTGCTGGAATCTCAGCCCAGCCAACCTGTCCCATCTCAGTACACTTGTTGGGAAGTTTCCTCTGGGGCAGAAAACCTTTCAGGGAGCATGTTCCGTTTACAGCTCCTGTTGTCCTGGGCACCCCTGGAGAAGAGGGACCAGGATCTGTGGATGCTGCCGATATTGATATTTATCACCTGCAGAATGCTGTGTACCAACCACCCAAGGAGCTCAAGCCTGCAAGTCTTCGATTAACAGATGCCAGCCTGTGGACTCATCCCCTCCCCCAGTGACCTGTTATGCAGGAAGAACTTGTTTTTGAAGGTAGCTAGGAGGAGGCACTTCCTGAGAGATGCGGATCTTAGACTCTTGAGCCACATAAGATAGAAGGCATAGAGGGCTGGTTCCGCCCCATGCTTACTGCCAACGCACCTCACGCTCATCCCAAATGCCGACTAGCTAGCTATCTGACCCTGTCAGTCAGATAGAGAGTCATGGCAACAAGACGACCCTCTGAAGATGCCACTGTTGTCCTGTGGTGCTTAAGGGAGGTTGGAGAACGTTTAAATATAGGAATGAGGGAGACTAGTATTAGGTGTGACTAGAATATCGTAGCACACAGGAAAGGGGTCTTGGATTTTAGAGATGCATTTTGAACCAAGGAGTTAAAGGTCAACATTCCTCTAATTGACTCAAATATATTCTAGCCAAAATAAACAAATGATGTAAATATTAAACGTTGAAAATAGCCAATGTACGGATTTCTGAGTTCGAAGCCAGCCTGGTCTACAGATTGAGTTCCAGGACAGCCAGGGCTACACAGAGAAACCCTGTCTCGGAAAAACAAAAAACAAAAACAACAACAAAAAAGAAAGAAAGGAAGAAAGGAAGGAAGGAAGGAAGGAAGGGAGGAAGGAAGGAAGAAAGAAAGAAAGAAAGAAAGAAAGA
>NW_022196906.1:115777351-115802446 GCF_008632895.1 Mastomys coucha | reverse complement strand
AAAAAAAAAAAAAAAGAAAGAAAGAAAGAAAGAAAGAAAGAAAAAAGAAGCCAGCCAATGTCAAACCTAGGAAATATCTGTATATTCATTATACTATCCTTTTACAGAGATTTAAATTTTTTATGTGCATGTGTGTGCGTCTTAGTGCATGTGGGTACACCATATACCTGCAGATGCCCAAGGAGGCCACAGGAGGATGCCCTGGAGCTGAGATGTGGGTGGTGGGAGTGTACCTGTATGGGCCCTCTGCAAGAGCATTTCTCCTTTCCCTCATTATGCAATTCTTATTGATTTATTTATTTATTATTACTGGGGAGCCCAGGCTGGCCTTGAATTCACTCCACCTACCTCAGCCTCTTGAGTACTGGAATGCAGGCATGAGCCACCGCTCACAGCTTTATCGTAATATTCTTTCTACTTGTTTATTTTCATGTTGGGAATCCAAATTGGGGGGGGGGGCAAAGCCTGAGAGACTGAGAGAAGTGTGAGGCTCATGTCTGTCTCCAGCCTCCAGCGCTCGTCCATGAACCAAGAGGCTAAGTGGAGGGTTGATAATGGCAGGAGAGTGGCCGGGTAGAGGGTGGCCAGATAGAGGCCCTGGGCAGGTGATGTGACACAAACTGGACACCACCAAGGCGTCCCTCACTTGGAGATGTCCCACCAACTACGGCCTGCTCTCCTTGGAGAGGCCTTGTCACAGCCTGAAGACACTTCATGAAGACACCCCACATACTCCATGGATCTTGCCTGCCCTGGCTAGATAAAAGGTCCAAGCTTGGGACCAAGGAACAGAGATGATCTGTTACATGGGCCACCTGACATCTTCACTAAAGTGTCCTCCTTCAGAGTCCATGGAAGTCCTCTCTGGACACCCAACCCTCTCTTACTTGAGACCTGAGAAGATCAGGCCTCAGCCAAAAAAGTGGGGCTGTTTCCATCCCAGCCCTGCCTTCCTAATTCTCCCTCACACTGGGCCAAGGATTCTCTTGTCCCTCCAAAGATGAGGAAACCAGGTACTTCTATGGATATTAAAGATGTTTCTTTCCTAAGCCAACTAGCCATGGCTCTGTGTGTGTGTGTGGGGGGGGGGCAGGGTCCAAAGCTCTTGTCCCAAGCTGTGGCTCCCATGCAAGCTACAGAAGCCTCAGAGGAGGCTAGGGCTCCAGGCTCCAGGATGGGGAGGCATTCACATCTAAAAAGAGTTCATCTTTCAGAGTTCCCAGTTCTGGGCAGGCATAACTGAGGTCATCTCTCTATTCCAGAAGGTATTCTGGCCCAGAAGCCACTATGTTTCCTAAAGGTCACAGTACGGTCTCCTGAGGCCGGAAGACTGGGCAGGAGTGAGCAGACCCTGGGAAGGCTGATAGTAGTGTCCAGAAAGGACTCCTCTGGTGAGGTGTGGCCTCCACCTGCCTGGGGAACACTCAGAGGGGCCAGCCTTGCCTTCTATCCCATCCATCCAGGTTCCGATAGAAGTCAGGCTAGCAAAAGCTGTTTTCCTAGTTTGCAGTTGAAGGTCGGCCAGTGTAGCCAAACTTCAGGACACTGCCCTGCCTCTTCCTCTGGGTTCCCTGTTTGTCTGTCATAGCAGGCCTGTCCCTCAGCTCTAAGAATTTGTACCCTACATCGATCTGAGGTTACTGGTTGTGACATGCTCCTCCAGTGGAGACTCTTGCAAGGTACGACCTCAGACTGTCTGTAGTCTTAGTGTCCCCACCAGCCTGGCACTGGGCACCTGTCTGCTGCCCGGGGGGGGAGGAGCTATGGAAGGCCTTGGGACACAATTTACTTCCTTCTCTGGGACACTGGAAGTTTTCTTTCCTTTTTTTTTTTTTTGGCTTCTCCGCTCAAAGATTTCCCTTCCTAGGCCAAGGCAGGGCCCCATAAACAGAGTGATAAGGCTCTGTGCCTTCCCTGTGAACTCTGCAGCTGCCATTTTATGACTCTGATAACATGTCCCCCCCAAGTCCGGCAACAGCAGGAACATTGGGTGTCCATTCCAGGAGGGAGCAAGTGAGGATGGGGAGAGAATAGCAGGAGCTGGGATCCTCCTCCAGTCCAGGCTAAGTCCCTTCCCCTTGTTTTTTGGACCAAGAGGACAGTGAGTCTCACTACCCATCATGGATGTAACAGTTGAGGCTGGGGATAGTGGAACTGAAGATAAGGTTGGAGCAGAAAGATCAGGAGCAACCAGGGGAGGCTCCGTGGAGGAGGAGCTAGACTTGGCACCTCCGAAGAAGAAGTGGGAAGATGGGATGGTGGGTATTGGAGGGACTGGGCTCAACCTGTTTCTAGATGGACAGCACCTGGGGTCAGAGGCCTCCAGTGGTCCAAAAACCTCTGGCTTATCCAAAATGGAGTAACTGGGGCACAGAGCTGGGGAAGTTGGAGTGTTGCTGGTGTGGCCTGTGACACTGAGGGCCAGAGTCTGATGAAGCTTGGAGTGTGGGGAGGGGCTATGAACAGGAGGAAGGGCAACGCTGGCCAATTTCTCCCAGGGATAGGTGTGTGTGTGTGTGTGTGTGTGATTTCCCAGGGAAGGGTGTGCCAGACACCAGCTAGGTGGAAACAGATTCATGCCCTGATCCCTGCCCTAGTGGAGGTGGTGACAGGGAGGGACTGAGGGACAGACTGCACTAGATGAGCAAGATTCCCCACCTCCTCCAGGCACCCCGCTTGTTTCAGACCAGAATTCACTTAAGGAAAAGACAATCCTGAAGCAACAGCTCCACAGGCCTGGAGCAAAGGGGGGGGGGGGGGGAAGATGACCTCTGTCCAAATGTGGCTGGCAGGGACAGGTGTGGCTCCTGTGGCCTCACTTTGCCCTTCTGTAAAACGGGCTGAGGAGGACTCTGAGTCTTGAGGTCTTCCTTACTCTCAGAGGAGGTGACCAGGCATCTGCCCCATGACCCTGGTGAGTCTGTCACAGCCACAGGAGCACACCCACACACATGTCGGTGTGGGAGGGAGTAGAGGTCGAAGGTAGATCAAACCCTCCTGCTTTTCCCAACACATGCCTGTTACTGACACCTACAGCCTACAGTTAGAGGAGACAGAGCCCAGGAGAGTCTCACCAGATCCCAAGGACCCCTTCCCAGGGTACACGCACTAATGCTGTCTGGGTCTGATGCTGTGCTGTCTCCATCCCACAAGTTCACAAAATACCCAGAGACGCTTGCAGACACTCACAGCCTCCTTCTCACCCGACAGTCTACAGGATCTCCCATCTCACTCGATCGTGCCACCCACAGCTCTCCTCCCCACGAACCCCCTCAGGCACTCATCGCAAGGCAAGTCTGGGGCTCCCTCTCGCCCCCAACCTCTCCACCGCTGCTTGGGATCTCCTCGCGGTGAGCGCTCTAGGCTGAGCTTTGAGGGACCCGGCGTCACCGAGCTCCCACGCCTCTGGGCTAGAGAAGAGAGAAGACGAGAAGCGCGCTCCTGCTGTCCCCCGATAGCCAGATGGTCCCGGATTCGCCGCCCCCGCAGTTTCCCCATCCTTGGGATCTGGGTGGAGGGGCGCACACTCACCGCGGGTCCGAGGGCGCAGGCGAGGGCTCCTGCCAGCACGCAGAGCCAGCGGGCAGGCGGAAGGCTCGGAGGGCGCATGGTCCGCCCTGAGCCCACGGCAGGCAGCCGGGAGCGCCTACGGGGTCTGTGGCTGGTGCAGCGCGGGAGAGTGGCGCGGGCCAGCGGCCCGGGCGCTATGAGGCACAGCTCCAGGCCCGGGGGGGTGGGGGGCGGCGGGGGCTCGTCTGATGGGCGGCGGGGTTAGCCAATGGCGCGACGGAGGCGGTGCCTCGGCGCAGGTAGGGGGCGGAGTCGGGGCCCCGGGGGCGTGAGCACAGAGTCCCGCTAGAGGTGCGGGTCGTCGGGAGCTGCCAGCTAGCGTGCGTCCTCTCGGCTCCGATGCGGGGACGCTGGGCTCGACACCGCCCAGCGTTCCCAGCGTCCGCTCCTTCTCTCCCAACCCCGGGCACGCCCTCAGCCCCCGGCAGTGAGCTTCTCCAGTCGTCTGCTCCCCGGGCTCCAACAGCGGCTTGCAGCCCAGATTCTTGGACGAGAAGGGCCACAGCTTTTCAGGGCTGCAGGCTGGGCTCCGATGGGGTCCCGCGGATCACGCTGCTGGAACCGTCTGAGACAAGGGAGAAGCCGAGGGGAGCGCAGCCGGAGTCAGGGAGTCGACTGGGGATTCCTCTTGGCAGCCCAGGGCAGGGTGCACTTAGAGCTGGATACCTCTCGGCCCGCGCAGCTCGTGAGGGACGCGAAGTCAATGTTCCAGCGCCCCCGCGCGGGAAGCGAAGCCTGTACCCTTTCGTGGGCCCAGACTATCCACAGACCCGTCTTCCCGGAGTCCCCAGGAGC
Organism: Mastomys coucha; assembly: GCF_008632895.1. Taxonomy (NCBI): domain Eukaryota; kingdom Metazoa; phylum Chordata; class Mammalia; order Rodentia; family Muridae; genus Mastomys; species Mastomys coucha. Next base: position 115,798,081 of record NW_022196906.1, on the reverse strand, counting down.
TAGGACCAGGGTGCCAGTGTCCCGCGCCGAGTCTCCAAAATCGGGCGGGCCGGTAGCGGATGATTTGAGGCTGCTCTCCCTCCGACGCTTGTCTCTAGGGCTCGGATTGTTCGGTGCTAGCGTGGGGCGCGGGGTTACCGACTCGGAGCCCTTTGCGTTACTTCTTAGGGAACTGGTGCAGATGGCTTTCCGAGAGCTGGAGTGATCACGGTGAGAAGGTGATGTGGGGGGTGGGGGCTGATGGCGCGGTGGGATAAAAGGTGGGAGGAGGGGCGGAGTTCGGTGCTGAGGTGGAGAGGGCCGCGCGTCCCTACGCGAAGTAGGGTGTGCGATCCGCTTGAAGGAAGTTGGTCTCCAGGCGCTTTCTGGCCAGCAGGGGCGCGGGAATTTCCCGAGGACTCCAGCCTTCCCAACCTGCAACGTGGGAAACTAGGGCTGTGGGCGTGGCCTTGAGGTCGGTTACAGAAAAGTCTGGAAGCGACCCCTGGCCTTCCTCCTTATCCTCCTTCCTAGTCTACCGCACCTCCCTTGTTCTCTCTCCCCCTGATCCTGATCCTAAGCTAGGCCTCTACTACGCACCAGGGCATAGAGGTTAAGAGGTAAGAGGCACTCCCTGCAATTTCTGCTTCCGTATAGAGAATGGGCTAGTTGGCACAGGCCTTTCTGCAGATATAGGGTGTCAGAAGAGAGAACTGTTTAGTAGTTGTCACCAAGCGCTTCAGGGCTAGGATTTCAGGAGCCACTGTGAGCGCAGGAAATCAGGGGTTTGCCTCCCTTGTGGCTATGGGCACACTCCTTTCAGGCCTTAAGCCTCTAATGGGGCAGTGGGGTCCTATCAGCACTTGGGGTGGTATGGTCAAGTCCCAGATGTGAGCTTTGGCTCTCAACCCTGCCCACCCCCGGATGTCACTAGGCAGCTACAGAATATTGGTATCCCATCAGCAAGTGGGGCATGGTGGCACATGCCTGTGATCCCACTGCTCTGGAGGCTGAAGGAGGAGGATTCCTGTGGATTTCAGACCACCCTAAGCAAAACGAGATGGTGCTTCACCTTATGGTCCTGTTAGCATTTTCTGGGGGGGCGGGACGGGGAGGAGGCTTTCAGGTGCTTGGAAGGGAGTGGGAAACCAGACTCCAGTTTGCTACGTGACCTTCACCAGGCAGATGAAGTAAATAGATGAGAGGTAGAGGCCACCGGTGATGATGGCTGCCCTGTCCACTCTGATCCCTCTTGGGCTGGAGGTTGGAAGGCTAGTGCTAGGCTGCAGCTGAGAGCATCAGCAGGACCCCCTGGTGTCTTCCTGGCCTGACCCCCAGAAGAGGAAGATGACTCAGGGAGAATAGATTCTCTTCCAATTCTCTGCTGTTCTTTCTGGTTGTTCCCTGGGGATCCACCCTTCCTTACCATCAAAGGACACAAGAAAAGGAGCAGGAGAATGGCAAAAATAACCTTAGAAATGCAACCCAGGTTACCTCCTGTCAACTGCTGCCTCTTACACAAAGCCTGTGTTCTGAGACACCACCGGGAGGTCAATCTTGTGCCACCCTAGGGGAGCCTTGGGAATCTGAGGAGGAGGCCACTGCTGTTTCCCTAGGTAATAGGAAAGGCTTCAGGAAGGAGGGGACATCCGAAGCAGAGATGGGGGCAGACGGGCTTCACGGGGCCTGGGAAGCAGGTATAAGCAAGGCTGAGGGAGGAGACACCTGAGGCTGAGGGAGCAGGTCCCTGAGGTTTAAGAGAAAGCATCTCAAACTGAGGGAGAAGATCTCCAAGGCTGAGGTGCCAGGTGGTGGTGGTGGTTATCCTGAGAAGGGATTCCTATGTCGCCTGCCTTTGCCTCACAAATCTACATGGGAACAGTCATAGGAGCCTGAGCCACGGTCTGCCCCCATGTCTAAAGCCTTTCTCACTTGAGTCCTGTGCTAGCCTGGTCTCTGCTAGATCCCTGCAACCTGTTCCCAGATTTTGGCTCAGATTCTAGCTGCCACAATCACAGGGGTGCAGCGGATGAAGCGGGGGAAGGGGAGACAGTCACTTGCCATTCCCCGTGACAACAAGCTCTGCAGAAAGAAACTACAGTTACTCATCCATTCCTGTCTGGCTTTCAGCCCGCTGCATCCCCGTGGCGTGTGCCACCCTCTCCTCCTCCAGGCCTGCAGCCACCTCTCAGGATGTCTCAGTCAGTGCCTTGTGTGTAGCTGAGTCAATGAGGAGGAGGAGATTCTGGCGAACTGCAAGGGCAGCGGAGAAACACAGCATGTCCTTGAGCAGCGTCATGGGACTAAGTCAAGGGCAGGTGACAGACATGGCCTGGGGAGACCCTGGAGCAGACCCAGTCACATTGCAGTCTGAGTGGCGGCAGCTTTACCTTCCCTGAGCCTCTGAATTGAAGGGACCAACAGCTGTAGGTCTGTGTCAATGCGGGGTGGTGACAGCAGCTCCCCCCTCCTCGCTGTGTCCCTTCATTGCGGGCTTTACCTTTCTGCCAGAGCCTTTCAACTCCATCCGTAGGTTGGAGGGTGGCAGGGAGGCCTGAGAAGATGTTCCAAGAATATTCTTTTGTTCTTTCTTCTGCTCACCTCTCCCTTATCTACCATCACGTCCGGCTCTGTGGTGAGGCTACACTTGTCACTAATGGGAACATGACCTGTGCCTTCGGAGGATCCTAGCATTGCTTGAGCAGGGGACAGAGGGATCTTGTAGCCCCAGTTAGGAGCTAAGCTCATGGAACTCAGGGGAGGGGACACCTTGAAATGACTGGTGGATGTAGCAGTGAAGCTCGGGGCCCAGTCATGAGATAGCCTCCCTGGCTCCTAAAAGCTGAGGCCTAGAGCTCTGGAGCAGGTTGGTGCCCTGGCACAAGTGTCATTTCAGGTGGTTCCGGGGCAGACACTGAGATGGGACTTGGAGAATGGAATTTTATTGCCTTTTGAACAGTAAAGGAAAAGAAGGCAGGGAATGGGTGAGATCTTTAGGCTATACTATTAGAGATAAAGCAAGATTTCCTCTCCACTCTGCACAACCTCTTTCTTTGAGAGAGTCTCATGTAGCCTAGGATGGCCTTGAACTTACTATATAGCTGAGGATGAGCTTGAACTCCTGATCCTTCTCCTTCATTCCCAGAATGCACATATCACACATGCCTAGGTTATACAGTACTAAGGGTTGGACACAGAGCTTTGTGTGTTCTGGGTAACTACTCTACTGACTAAGATACATTCCCAGCCATAGCAGTCCTTCCTCGAGGCAGGCCCAAGTGATTCACCTCTACATCTACAGAGAGAGAAAACTGAGGCATGGGAAAATGGAAGGAGTTGGGCAGGGTTAGGGTTAGGGTCAGGGTCAGGGTCAGGGTCAGGGTCAGGGTCAGGGGCTAAGGAAAAGACCAGGGTTAGGGTTAGGGTTAGGGTTAGGGGCTGAGGAAAAGGGTTAGGGTTAGGGTTAGGGGTTAGGGTTAGGGGTTAGGGTTAGGGTTAGGGTTAGGGTTAGGGTTAGGGTTATGGTTAGGGGCTGAGGCAAAGAGTTAGGGTTAGGATTAGGGTTTGGGTTAGGGGCTGAGGAAAAGACCCTGGCCCCATCACCACTAGAGCTCTCAATCTGAATAGAAGGATGACTTGAGAACTCCCTTCCTCCAAACTCAGGGGTGAGCAGTCCATCCTCAGGTCCCCCAGCATGAGCGTCATGGTGTAGGAGTCTAGAGATTCTGGAGGGAGGGGTTGCTCCTCACATTTACTGTCCAGTGGCAGCTTCATATGTGCACACAGAATCACCTGTGTCTGTCTGTCCACTAGGCTCACTATCGCTGTGAGGGAACACCATGAGGAAAGGATGTGCTTGGCTTCCACAGCACTGTTCATCAAAGGAGCCAGGACAGGAACTCGAGCAGGGCAGGAGCCTGGAGGCAGGGACTGATGCAGAGGCCATGGAGGGGTGCTGCTTACTGACTTGTTCCTCATGGCTTTCTCAGCCTGCTTTGTTATAGAACCCAGGACCACCAGCTCAAGGATGGTCTCACCCACAATGGATTGGTCCCTCCCTAATCAACCACTAATTCAGAAAATGCCCTACAGTCAGAATTATAGAAGCATTTTCTGAATTGAGGTTCCCTCCTTTCAGATAATTCTACATGTGTCAAGTTGACATAAGACTAGCCAGCATAGTGAATATGAATATAGTTTTAGTAATATCAAGTTTTGGTGGCACCAGCCCTCCGCAGAGATCTAGGCTCTGACCTTCAGGAATCAGGGAGACTATCTCATGACTAGGCTTCACTGCTACATCCACCAGTCATTGCAAGGTGTCCCTTACCCTGAGTTCCATGAGCTTAGCTCCTAAGTGGGGCTACAAGATCCCTCTGTCCCCTGGTCAAGCAATACTAGGATCTGAGAGAGACAGGCTGGAGTGTGTGCTGTCAACAGAAGAAGACAGAGCTAGGAGTAAGGGTCTGGGGTTAGGGATGGGTGCCTAGAACAACAGACAGTACCAAGTGGTCTTCAGAGCTTGTTTCTGCAGCAATGGACCCCTGTTGGGGTTCCCACCCCAGGAGAGCTCAGGGTTACCCTCACCAGCCTACCCCTCTTCCAGCCCTGGGTTCTTGTGAGCTATTGCACAGGTGACTTTGGGCAGAGATTCTGGAAGAGGGATATAGAGCGGATAGGACAAAGCATACATGGAGTTTCAGCAGCATAATTTATTTCACCAGAGATTAATGAGCATTAAATTTTTATTGCTGTCCACTGGAGAAGTGAAAATTCTCATGTAATTCCTAAACAACCAGGAGGAGGAGGAAGAGGAGAAAGAGGATGAGAAAGAAGGGGGTGGAGAGAAAGGGCAGAGGGTAGGGGAGGAGGAAGGAGAGGGGAAGGAGGAGAAGAAAGCAGATGAGGATAAAAAGCTAAATGACTCTTACAGCCCAATAGAAGACTGTATGTATGGGAGAGTTAAACTGAGATTAAACCATCTATAGAAGCAAAAAAAATTAGAGATTAGGGATAGTTTTAAGTTTCAATCAATATAGACAATTGAAGGAATGAGAATTTAAGAAGGAAGAACAAAGATCAGCCAATAAAGCATGCGCATATGAGGGATTCGTTGTAATGGCTTACACACGGGGCAGGGTGGTCCACGAGCTGCGAGTTAAGGACTATACCTCCTCAATCTGGAGACTGAATCTCCCAGCAGCCCCAAATCATGAACATCTGAACGCTCCTGACTGCTCACTGCGGTCTGAGTATGGAGGGAGCAGACTTGCGCTTAGCACAGCCGAAGCCCCAGGTCTCCCTCGTACCTTCTTCATGAACACTCGCTCCACAATCTGAGAGCAGGTTTATCTTCATTTTCTAAAGTTCAAGTTCATTTTGACTTTATCTTTTCAATACATTAAAACAACAACAAAAGTAACTTCAGCCTTTCTTGGCCTCTGGGTGGTTTGCATAGGGCAACTCAAGCCCATCTGACCCTTCCATGGCTGGTGCCAAGACCTGTATTAGCCAGGAGTAAGATCCAGCAAGAGCAGAGGCTGACACTTTAGGGCCTGAGAACCGTGGGGAGGTAGAGGGCTGGTGTCCAATGTATGAGGCTGCTGACCTCCTGAGGCAGGGGAAGGAAGCAAGTCCAGTGCTTCTCAAGGAAGACAGTCTGAGGGCTTACAGAGAAGTCCCCCTCTGCTCTTGTGTTCCTAGGCTTGGCACTCCAAGTTCCTGACCTGGACAGGAAATGTCTTTCGCCACTTCTGCCTTTCTCCGGCTGCAGTCTCCCTCTGGGGTAGCATGTTGTCTAGCCAAGACAGGAACCATCACATGTGGTTGCAAAGCTGGGCCCTACGAGCCACCCTCCCCACCTCCTTATTCCCCTTAGGCTGTTCTGAAGGAGTACTATCCCTAGCAAGGAGAGAGCAGATCTAGGGGGCCTGGAGTATGGGGGCATCAGGGGCCTCACATTAGAGCTGCTGGGTGACCTAGCTGCTGGGTGGGGCTCCCTGTCCAGGGCTGGGAGGCGGGCCTGGAAGACAGAGACTTCGAAGCAGAGAAAGAGAAATGAGGATGTGGTGATGGGGAGGAGGACTGTGAGCAGAGGATGGGAACTTGGGAAGGAAACACAGCAGCAGCTGGATGCTGGAGCAAGGGGCTTGGAGGGGACTTGTCTGTCCTTCCTTCCTACTCTGCATTCTGCCCAGGTACCTGCATCTCCACTAGCTGCACGCATCTGTTTTCTGAGAACCTTTAGCGTCTCAGAACCTATGCATACTCTGCATTCACGGTGTTGGGTTGAATATTCATATTGACTTGTGTATGTGTGCATTTGTATGTATATTTAGCACTTACTGCCGCTGCCTGGTATGGCAGCAGACAAAGGGGTGTGTGTGTGTGTGTTCGAGCACGCACGTGTTCGCGCGTGCACGTGTGCGTGTGCATGAATGCGCACCCTCAGAAGCTAAATGGGTGAACCAGACTGACTTCAGATTTGTGACATGTTTGATTTTAAGGCAATGCTTGGGATCCTTTATGCTTTTGACCTACCACAGTCCATTCTGTGACCTGGGTGAGGTTTTGACCCACAGTTTAAGGAAGGATGAGAGCTCTCTCTGAAGGATGAGAGCTGCGGAGAGGCTGCCTGCCACCAAACTGCACCAGGCAGTACTCCTGTCAGCAATGGTGAACCGTGAAGATTCCTTCTCAGCTCTAGTAGTCATTATTTAACCCTCAATTTTCCTTCCCTGCCATACAATGCTTTTAAAAATTGTTGCTTGTTTGAATAAGCTTCACCTGTTAGACAGAGCCCTGGACAGGGCCTCTTACAAGCTCTCTCTTCATCTTCTTCCTTAACGGACAGAAGTTGGTGACTGCCTCCCTCGGCTGTCATTTAACCTCCCTCCCTCTCTCTCTCTCTCTCTCTTCCTCCTCCTCCTCCTCCTCCTCCTCCTCCTCCTCTTCCTCTTGCTTTATTTCAGATAGGGTTTCTTTGTGTAGCCTTGGCTGTCTCGGAACTCACTCTGTACAAACCAGGCTGGCCTCCAACTCTGAGATCCACCTGCCTCTGCCTGCCAAGTGCTGGGATTAAAGGTGTGTACCACCACACCCAGCTTTAACATCTTCATTTGAGACTGATTATCTTAAGACACCAGTGATGCTATCACCTTTGACCCTGAAAGAGCTCACAGACCCTGAGCACCTTGATCAAAAAGACTCTAGCTGCCTGACTAGCTGCTCTGGCCTCCTGCTCTTCTGAAGATCTCCCAGAGCCTCCCCTAGCTTGAGTGCCCATCACCCAGGGATTCCCACGCACCCCTCCCCCAAAGCTGGGAACCACCCTGTTTAATACAGCAAACTGTTTCCTCTCCCCAGCCCAATTTCTAGTCTCCCTCCTACTTAAACATGGTCCCAGCTCTTACCGGCTTCTAAGATGCCATTTAATCCTTTGTGATTCAGAACATTTTTCATTTCGTTCCATTGCTGAGACAAAAGCTGCAAGAGGACAGGGACACACAAACACCACTTGAGTTCCTGGACTGCTGCATTATCCTCAGCCAATCACATTTACGAGGTAAATGGTGCATCTTAGTAGGACCCAGTGCCAACTGTGTCCGCAGGTTTCGAAGGTTGCCCCAGCTCAGGGGGCGTCTCCTGGCTAGCCCTCTCTTTTGGCCTTCAGTGCTTCTTCCTATGTGGGTAGTGAGGACCAGGACCTCCTGTGAGGAGGCAGCTCATACTCTTACCCCAACGCAGCTCTGCCTTGACAGGTCCTTCTCGGAGCATCCCCACCCTGCCCCCAACTGCCCAGTTAGGTTCTGAGTGGGGATCTGTGTCAGCTTTGCCTCTAGGTGGATGGAGGGGCTCTCACTGGGCGTGGTAGACCCACAGTGGATGTCTGGTTAAGGGAGAAGGAGCTTGAAAAGGGGTTGGGCTGGGACTTTTTCTCAGTGGTGTTCTCTTTGTGACTGGCCCAAGGCCAAGTCTCTCTCATGACTGCAGGCTAATCCCCAGGTCCAATCTCAGGCCTCCCTCCACCCATGACTCCGAGTTCACTTCTGACCCCAGCCTGACCTTTGACCTGATTACAGGCTCCAATTTAGATGGACCCCTGATCCCGATAGTGAGCCTTTCGGTCCACATTGACCCATGATCCCAGAACCACACCTGGCTATGATCCCTCTACTCAGCCTGACTTCTAACCCTGGTACCCTGGCTGCCGCCCAGCCCACAGGCCTGGTATGGGATCTCATAGGGTTCAGCTGACTCCAGCAGGCAGCAGTAGCTGAGCCTGAGCCCACCTCACTTAGAGGGAACTAGTAGCCCTAGTTAGAAAGGCTCTGGGAGCACCTAGGGGGAAATTAACTGCCTTTTCTCTGGCTGTCCATCCTGTCTCTGCGGCTCCCCATGAAGCAGGCACTGCCTACTTGGTAATGGCCCTGTAGGCCAGGTGCCAGAGGAGGGAGAAACTAGCCGGATAAGCCCGCACCTCTGTTTGCACAGGTCTTGGTAAAAATAGTCTCATCTGCGCACACCGTGTCATTTCCTCCACGACCTGGACGGTGCCCCAGGCCCAAGACACTTGCCAGCTGTTCCTGCCCCGAGGCTTCTTTTTGTCTGAAATAGCACAGGACACAGAGGGGCCTCTCTCAGCCCTGCTCAGAGCCACCCTCCCAAGACCTGCATCCCAGGTGTCTGGTTCTCAGATGTTAATTCCTGCTGTTTCAGCATTCTCTGTGGTCTTTCATCATGCTGACTCTAGAGAGTCACCACAATGGATTCGGGTGACATCCAAGGAGTAGTAGGCAGAACACTGAGACAGGAGCCCCCTGGGTCCTCAGCACCCTACCAGGCGTCTCCCTGCTGGCTCAGGAATAAAGAAGCGAAGCCGTAGCTTTACAGTGTTCATTGGTCTCTACCACACTCGGTTGAAACTGCGTCCCAACGAATGCAGCAACTAAAAATGTCCTGTGTGTCCCTGAGGGACACGAGTCACCCAGGCAAAGAGACAGAGGCCACACCGGGTGAGAGGAAGCACAGAATACAGAGGCCGCACTGGGTAGGAGGAGGCATGGCATACATATGAACACTAACACCCCGTCCTTGCTATACTTTAATTTTCTCATTTTCTTCTCCTGTATATGTGTGCACATGGAGGCCAGAACCTACTCTCGGTTTCACCCTTCAGGACCTGTGCATCTTCTTTTTTTTATATTTTATTTTATTTTTTGCTGACAGGCTCTGTCACTCATTGACTTAGCCAGGCTGACCAGGCGGTTAAGCCCGGGGGAGCTGCCTGCCTCTCTCCATCACTGGGTTCCAGTGCTTAGCACCACACTTAGCTTTTTTCTCTGGGTTCTGGGAATCAAACTCAGGTCTTTATTCTTGTGCAACAAGCACTTTACTGATGGAGCCGTCTTCCTAATTCAACAACACCCTTTTTTATAAGGCTATATTGGATTGAGGCCCACCCTATAATCTCACTTGAACTTGGTTACCTCACTAAAGGCTGTTTCCAAATGCCACCACGTTCTGAGATCCTGAGGGCCAAGCAAGAATCCAACATATGAATTCTGGGAGAATACATTTCAACCCACAATAGTTATCTGATTTAGCAAATGACCTTAAGATGGGATAGTTTTTTGTTTGGTTGTTTGGTTGGGTTTTTTTTTTTTTTTTGGTTGTTGTTGTTTTGTTTTTTGTTTTTGTTTTTGTTTTGGTTTTGGCCAAAGACAGGGCTTCTCTGTATAGCCTGGATAGCTTTAATAACCCATTGTGGGCTTCTGTGGACCAAGGTGACTTCTAGCAGTGTCAACTGGAGCCTCCTTGCCTCACTCGGTAGGTGGATGTTGGTGGTCTTCTGGGGGAGAAGCCGCATGGAAGATACATTTCCAAGATGACTCACTCACATGCCTGTTGACAGAAGGCCTCTGTGTTCCCACACCACAGTGGGGGAGGAGGCACCAAAGGGTGTCAATGCTCAGAGAAGACACTTGTCCTCACGGCCACAGTTGGCTACCACTTCTGCTTTCCAGTCAGAAGAAGAGAGGGCATGCCTTTTCCTAGGAATGAGATGGCTTGGAAGTTCACAGCAACCTCTTTTGGTGTCTCACTTGCTGGGAGTGCTCACATGGCCCCCTGTGGCTGAGAAGTGCAGCCTTTGTAAGGGACTGAAAAATCTCTTGCCTGAGGAAGTCACAGGCTTACCGGCACAGCTACTGTGCAGTTTCACTATATAGACATAATGTGCCAGTCAAATTGCCTTCCAGACACCTGCGCTCACGCCCATGGGTTGGTGCGCTGTCAGCTTCGGCCAGAGAAGCTTGTTTTCCAATGGGCAGCAAGCAGTTCCTGGAGGGACACGGAACTGGCCAGACTGCTGAGAAGAAGTGTAGTCAGTGGTGTTCAGCCATAAATAGGACAGATATGTTTATCACCCCTCCGAGGCTCGGGGGACACTGTAGAAGGGAGGGAAATGTCAGAGCTGGAGGGAGGGGTGGGGTGTTGTGGAACACGTTCTGGGCATGGCCTAGCTGTTGCACTCTTGAGGTCAAAAGGTGGTGACTAGCTGAACAAGATGGCACGCCTGTCAACATTTCCTCTCAGTCTGAGAAGGGGCTGCCCCTCCCTGAGGCATTATAAGCAACTAGTGTTTGCTGGGAAGGATGTTTTCTTCAGGAGTGTAGCCACTGGTAGGCTGCCTGCACTCCTGTTCTGGTTTCTCTGGTGGCTGAAGTTGGGACAGGAGACAGGAGTCCAAGTTCACAGTGGCTTTGGGCTTCAGAGGACTAGACGAGGGAGACATGCAGGGTGCTGTGGAGTCTGCCTGGGAGAGGTTCAGCAAGGGCTGAAGAAATCTCCCAGAAAGAGCTGGAATCTGAGACGTCAATCCTGGGCTCCTGTGTAGGGACATCTTCCTTGCACTTCCTGGTCACAGCCGCCTCTACGAGCTGAGATGGTAGATCTCATCCATCTCGTGTAGATGGATGAATGGAGAACCCCATGGGCTGTTGCAACAGGACCCCTAAAAGAATGTTCAGTTATCTCCCATTCCATGGCTGTCACAGCAGGGCCACAAAGCGCCTGCTGGGCCATTGAAGAATTAGGGACCATCTGGCATCTTGATATAGAGTTGAGCAGTAGGATGTGTCAGCCTTTGCCTTTCTGGAACAGGTACCATAAATTTACTTTAGTGGATGGCAAAGGGCAATTCTACACCCTTTCATCAGCTTGAAGGACAACCAAGTGCTCTCACTCCAGACTTGTCCTCTGGGAGACCACGGCGTGTGGTTCCTAGCCACTACCAGACCCAGTCTAGAGAGGAGCAGCTTGTGCCTCCAAAGCTCTTCTTCCTATTATCCTCATGCCAGGAGCCCTTCTCCTGTTCAACTGAATGCTACGCAGAGAAGAAACATGCAATAACTGGAGCTATACTTACAGGCTCCTTAAAGCGGGAGTGAGGATACAGAATGCGGTAGAGTTCTTTTCTAGGCTACCCACACAACCTTGCTCCCAGTCCTCCAGCTGCTTTGAGTGAGAATCTGTCTTAGCTACAGGATTTCTCCTTCCCTTTTCTTGGGGGATATCTCTCTATGGCAGAAGCTTTGACCTGCTCAGCCATGGGTCTTCCGAAGCCTATGGATTCATGATAGAATTCATTTATTATCACTGCTGTAAGGAGTCAGACTTTGGGGCTTACATGTGTCAGGCAAATGCTCTATCCCTGAGCTGCATCCCCAGCCCAGCATGTTTTTAAACACACAACAAACCAGACATAAAGGATGACAATTGATTGAGAGATAGCTAATAAAGACATTAAAAACAGGGCTGGAGAGTTGGCTCAGAAGTTAAGAGCACTGGTCATTCTTGTGGAGGACCTGGTTCAATTCCCAGCACCCATGTGTTGGCTCACAACTGTCTGCAACTCTCTAGTTCCAGGGGATCTGATGCCCTCTTCTGGCTTCCATGGGTGCTGTACACATGTAGTACACAGACATACATGAAGGCAAAACACTCATACATAAATAATAAAATAAAAGTTTTAAAAACTTAAAAATAATGAAAAGTAAAATTTGATCTTGTAGGTGCTTGGGGAATTCCACACTCCAAAGTGACTTCTTAAGAAACTGGGGGGCTAGAGAGATGGCTCAGAGGTTAAGGGCACTGGATGCCCTCCCAGAGGCCCTTAGTTCAATCCTCAGCAACCACATGGTGGCTTGACAACCATCTATAAAGAGATCTGGCGCTCTCTTCTGGTGTACATGTATACATGAGGTAGAACACTATACATAATAAAGAAATTAATTTATAAAAAAGAAGAAGAAGGAGAAGGAGAAGGAGGAGGAGGAGGAGGAGAAGAAGGAGAAGGAGAAGGAGAAGGAGAAGGAGAAGGAGAAGGAGAAGGAGAAGAAGAAGAAGAAAAAGAAGAAGAAGAAGAAGAAGAAGAAGAAGAAGAAGAAGAAGAAGAAGAAGAAGAAGAAGAAGAAGAAGAAGAAGAAGAAGAAGAAGAAGAAACTGTGGACCCAGGGTGAGTAAATCTGAGTCTGGGTTAAACCTGAGAACACAGGGGGCTTTTCATACTTTACAGTGACTTCAGCCACAGCTGCAACCCAGGATGGAACCCACCCTTAGCCTGGGTCAGGGTTATTGGTGCTTGCAGGTTTCACATCCTGCACAGCTTCAGAGAAGCTGCAAAGACTGGGTGGGAACTGCCTCTGACTATGGGTAAGGCCCCAAAGCATGTAGGTTTCCACAACTCATAGAAAAAGCTACAGGCCCAGGCAGGGGGGCCCTTAGCATTGAGACGATATTTGGCCCTCAAAGGAAGACTTGAGGCAGAGCCTTAGGGCCTAAATACCACCACAGGGGGAAATGGCACGACACCCTTAACACTCGAGATGGCAAAAGAGCTACTATTGAAAAGAAAAAGGGACTCAAGTGTACGGCCATACCACCCTGAACACGCCCAATCTTGTCTGATCTTGGAAACTAAGCAGGGTCGGGCCTGGTTAGTACTTGGATGGGAGACCATCTTGGAATACCGGGTGCTATAAGCTTAAAAAAGAAAGAAAGAAAGAAAAAGGGACTCAAATTTTAAAACTACAAAATATAAAAGAGAAACTCAAGCAGCTAACTTCAGATGTGCAAGTCTCCGCACAGAAATATAAACAATATGAAAAACCAAGACCAGTCTCCTCCACAAACAAAACCCTAATGACCACATCCATGAAAATGACCCAGAGAAACTATCAGACAAAGAACTCAAAAGACCGATTACAAGTATGGCCAGACAACTCAAAGAAGTCATAAGTATACTCCAAGAGAATGAAAACAAAAAAGAGGAATGAAATAAAGCAACCAATCCAAGATAGACAAAAAAGAATTCTACAAAGATATGGGCTTGCTGAAGATAGCCCAAACTGATGTGGACTTGCTGAAGATAGCCCAAACTGAAAAATGCTGGAAGTGAGAATTTCAACAAGACAGATAAAACCCTCAACAGAATACCTTACCGACAGAGAGGGTCGTGCCAAAAACAGAACCTGGGATGGACCTGGGCCACTTGATAAAGAGAATCACTCTTAAATATATACAAAACACACATTTCACGAAATATGAACAGAAAGTGGGAGAACTCTGGGATGCCAGGAAAAGTTTTGGGTTATGGGCAACATATATATAGCATATACATCGTGCCACAGCAAAGGCATCAAGACTGTTTTCAATAAAATTGTAGAAAAATTTCCAAACAGAGAAAAAGATGCCTGTCTAGGTTTAAGAGGTCTATAATCACACCAAATAGAAAAAGAATAGGAAAGGAACTTTCCATGACATTGTCAAAACATTAAACCACAGAGTAGAGAACGGGTATTAGCGTCACGAGGAGGAGGAACGGATGGAGAGAAGGCTCAGCAGTGGACGGCACTGCTGCCCTTATGACAACTGGGGATCAATTCCTAGCACCAACATGATGACTCACAACTGTCTTGTGATAGCACTAATTCCAAGGGGATCCAACACCCTAATTCCAGGGGGATCCAACACCCTCTTCTGACCTCTACAGGCACTGCATGCATGTGGTGCTCTCACATACATACAGGAACGCTTACATACATAAGATTAAATAAATAAAAAAAAATTTAAATGTTTCAAGAGAGAAAGTTCAAGTAACTTATAAAAGTGGTCCTGTCAGACTAACACTTGATCATGTGACATAAACTTTTAAAACCAGAAGGACCTGGAAAGATGTGTTCAAAGTTCTAGAAGACTATAACTGCCAACCTAGACTATTATACCTAGCAAAATTCTCCATTAAAATCGAAGGAGAAATGAAAACTTTCTGTGATAAAAATAGGTTAAAGGAATTCACAACTACTAGCCCAGCTCTACAGAATCTATTTATAGTAATATTCAGTCTGAAGAAAAGAATAAACACATCAAAGAGGTCACAGGGAATAAATAAACAAGTCCAGAAGAGTTGATTCAAAGAGATCTAAGAAAACACCACAAGACAACAGGAATTAGTATGGATGTTTCTATTATAACTCTTAATATTAATAGCCTCAATTCCCCAACAAAGAGACACAAACTAACAGACTGGATTAAAAACAACATTTATGTTTGCTACCTCTAAGAAACACACACTCATGACCAACTACAGACCCACCATAGAGTGGAGAATAGGAAAATGTATTCCAGGTAAATGGAACTAGGATACAGGCAGGCAGAGCATTCTAAGATCTGACAAAATAGATCTCAAACCAAAACTCTGAAGAGATAGGGACATTCACTTTACACTCACTAAAGGAAAAGTCCATCAATGGGGTATTACAGTCCTAAACACATACAATCCTAAACACGGGGAGGGGGCACCCAACTTCATAACAGAGACACTGAAATAAAAAACCACACAACACAGATTGCCCCCAACTCAGTGAGAGTAGATGAGTTCAATACCCCGCTCTCATCAGTAGACAGGTCATCTGGAAAAAACTAAGCATAGAAACGTTGGATATAAATGACATTATCGGCCAGGCAGTGGTGGAGCACTGCATGCCTTTAATCCCAGGACTTGGGAGGCAGAGGCAGGTGGATTTCTGAGTTTGAGGCCAGCCTGGTCTACAGAATGAGTTCCAGGACAGCCAGGGCTACACAGAAAAACCCTGTCTTGAAAAACAAAAATGAAAACAAAACAAAACAAAATGACATTATCAATCAAATGGACTTAACAGACATCTCTCAGTTACTTTTCTGTTGCTGTGATTAAAAAACCATGACCAAGGCAATTTATAGAAGAAAGCATTTAATTTGGCCTTTGGTTGCAGCTAGACAGAGTCCATGGTAGAGGAATGAAGGAACAGCCAGGAGCTTGACATCTTAACCTATAGCCAAGAGGCAGAGAGAGCAAACTGGAAATCTCAGGAGTCTTTTGAAACCTCAAAACACACTCCCAATGATGCCCCTCCTCCAGCAAGGCCTTCCCAAACAGTTCCACCAACTTGTGAACAAGTATTCAAATATATGAGCCATGGGGCCATTCTCATTCAAATCACTACATCTATGTAACATTCCACCCAAAGACCAAAGAACACACATTCTTTTAGCAGTCTATGGGAATTTCTCCAAAACTGACTGCATATTAGAACTCAATGCACGCCTCAACAAATATAATCCTACACCCCCCCACACACACAGACAGCACTAAGTCAACTCAGTGACTTTAAAAAACAAAACAGAAGAATGTGGGGGTGGGGGGAAAGGTGGGACAGGGAAGGAGTTGGAGGAGATGGAATGGGGGAAGGGATTTAATCCAAGCACATTATATACGTGTCTAAAAAACTCAAACAATCACATTAAAAATTTTGGTTATATATGTGTTTCTTTTCCATGTGGCACATAGCACAACCCAGCAGCAGGGTAAGAACCAGTGATTTGCAGACAAGGTGGCCCCTCCTTTTACGTTTTGTGGTCTTGGTTACCTGACTGTGTCATGCCTCGGGGATCAGTGACCCTTCTTCTGACTTAGCTCCAGGCCAACAGCCACTCAAAGCTGTGTCATGACATCCACGTGGTCCATCTCGTTTCCTCTTTTGGCGGGCATGTTGCCATCTCGCACCACCTGAGCAGGAGAAAGAGCCAGAGTGTGGAGGAATGAGGCAGGCAAAAAGACAAGAGCCAGGTGATGTTTATACAGCTCATTGTTCTCTTGTTATTGCTAATGTCTTAGTGTGCTTTAGAAATTAAACTTTACTAGAGGTATGTGAGGCCAGGTGTGCATGGCTCTAAGGTATTCCATATTGAGGGACTTCATTTGCCACGCCCCCTCCGTGTTGACTGCCATTGCACCCTGTTGTGCAAGTAGACACCCCCACCTGTCCAGCAGCACTCAGGAGGCATAGATTGATAACTTATGCCTAAAAAAGGGAAAGGTGTAAATCGATCAATATAGATTGGGGACATGTTGAGTGCATTGTCAGCTTACAACCATAACAGAAAACGAGGCCTGAGGATTTACCCAACACACCAGACCATAAGGAGTGCAGTGCCTCACCTATGTCCTACCGCTGTGCAATGGTCCCATGCTGGCCCTCTGACCTCACAGGGTGCATGTCAAGGGACTAACAGGCAGAGAACTAACTCCCAGTGGCCTCTGCAGCTCTGTTCTTCAACTCGACCCCACAGCTTAGGGTATGATCTAAGAGTTAGTATTTGCAATTAAGGTGGGGATAAAATAAAATGTGATTTCCAGTAGCCAGACATCAAGGGAAATCTGAACTACTTGGTCAGTCTCAGCCAATGAAGTCAACGTAGCTTAAATGTTTACTGTCATCCACCAACTGTTGACACTGTAGAATGTCTATGGCTCAGCAAGCTCATTGTAGTGTGTGAGTTTAGTCCTCTCCATGGGGAGCCTTGCACTGCACCCCTGTAGAATAGGGGTGCTGCTGGAGAGATGCCAGCAAACGACCCTGAGACACTCTCACTAGTCATAATGAGGTGAGGCTGTTGGAGATCTCCACTGATCACAAAATCACAGCTCTGGCTGATGTCATCTTTCAAGTAGGAGAAAATGCTAAATAAAGTGGCCATTTTCCCACTCAGACACGGGAACTTCATTTTATTTGGGTGTTTCATGAGGTTGGTGGACCAGGGCTAAAGTCTTATGTATGAATGTGACTTAAAGCTGGCTGCCTTCTCAGGCCTCAGGGATCCAGTTAGAGAGCCTTCTCCTGCCAGGGCTGGTTGCTGCTGAGCCCAGGGGTTTGTGAACCTGATCTGCCAGCACGTGGAGTTGGTCTACGGATGTTCTATGAGACCTTGGAGAACAACAGGGTGCACCAGCCTTAACACAGGAGCGTTGGCTTCAGGGGAAAGGTGGGGTACAGTTGGAAGGAAGGAGCTGTCTCCTGAGCAGGGACTGGGAGGTCCCTGACTCTGCCTGGAAGCAGAGCTCTCACCCTAAAAGACAGAGAGCAGCATCCTCTTGCTGGCTCATCTTGCCCTGGATGACTGAGAATGGTTTGGTGGGAGCTCTGCACCCCAAATAGAGAAGAGACAGAAGGAGCCCTTGTATGGCCGAGCTCTTTGTCTTGACTGAAGGTGGGAAGCAGCCAGGCAGGAGCCATGAGAAGGAAGACAGCTCCCTCCAGATATCGGCTGATGCCCAGGTTTCAGAACACTGCACAGAAGCTCCCGCTTCTATCTTGCACCACTCTTAGAGGTGTGCATGGAGGTGCACTTTCTCCTTGCCAGCTTGCTTTCCTCATATGCTAACTTTCTGAGCCACCCATGGTGGGTCTCTGGATCTCACTCTGCTCCATTCTTCTGCCTCAATCCTAGGTAGCCTGGTAATGTCTTGAATGAGGAAAAGGAGGATAGGAAGTACATTCAATCAATGGCTATGACTGGCCCTTATACTCAGCTCCATTGTCAATCCTGGGCCGTTGTCCCAACTACTGTGAAATCCTGCTGGTTTCTAGGTCAAATGCCTATGGTGGACTTGAGACTCTGAGGGCTGATGATTCCCGGCATGGAGGGTGTCCTGAACTCTGCCTTCCAGGAATGACATGGCATTGCTGTTTGAAAGTCAGAGTTGCAAGGATTACCCACAGGAACTCTTAATCAATAGAGACTGTTAACATTCCCTTTGGGGCTGGTGATGGGGGCTCAGTTGGTAGAGTGCTTGCTTAGCATGCTTGAAGCTCTGGTTTGATGTTAGCATTCATAAACTGGGCATAATAGTGCATGCTTGTTACCCCAACTCTGAATAGGCAAAAGGGTCAGGCATCAAGGGTTATCCTTGGATGCATATTGAGTTCAAGGCCAGCCTGGGCTACATGAAACTCTGCCTATAAAACCAATGAGTGGAGGCTGATTTGAGATGATAACCCAGTGGTTTAAAGCATTTGCTGCTCTTACAGAGGACCTGGGTTCAATTTCTAGCACCCACATGGCAGCTCACAACTGTATAAATTGACATGTCTGCTTTGTGGTGTGTTAAAAGGAAGGTTTTTATTGCAGATATACAAGAGAAAACAGCCAGAGGCATCTGGAAGAGTCCAGGGGAGAGACAGAAAGTAGACTGAACATGGCCAGCAGCCTGGACCTGGACATGAGAGAAGCAGGAGCAGAGCTGAGCGAGGATAGAGGGAGAAAGAGAGGAGGAGATAGGGAGATAAAAATAGAGAGCAAGAGAGCGCATGAGAGAGGGACACACACACACACACACACACACACACACACACACACCAGAGAGACAGAGACAGAGAGAGACAGAGACACACACACAGAGAAGGAGACACACAGAGAGAGGGACACACACAGAGAGACAGACTGACAGAGACAGACTGACAGAGAAAAAGAGACAGACTGACAGAGAGAGACAGAGGCACACAGAGAAAGAAAGAGACACATAGAGATGGGGACACACACAGAGAGACAGGTACATACACACAGAGATAGAAAGAGAAACACATACATACAGAGAAAGAGAGACAGGCAGACATACACACACAGAGACAGAGACACACAGAGAAGGAGAGAGACAGAGAGACACACACACAAAGAGATAGAGACACACATACAAACAGAGAAAGACACACACAGAGACACACACACCCAGAGAGAGAGAGAGAGAGAGAGAGTCCAAAATAGGCTTATAAGGAGAATGAATAGTCAGGTGGAGGGGGAAGCCCAAGATCTGGAGAAGTTTAAGGAAGGGCAGGCCAGGGCTAGCATGGACTCTGAAATGTGTAACAGGCACTTGTAGTACTGAGGGAGGCTTGAGGCCAGCATGCGCTTTGGTGTGCTAACAGACACCACAAATAAGCATTTGTCCCTTCTACTAGTGAAATGGCTTCTGTTGGTGGAGGGGAACCAGCTTCACGAGTCTCTGAGGGATGCTGACTCTTGTCTAACTGCCAGAATTTGGGAAATGGAGCTTCCTTTGAACCTAACAATAACCATCTGCAATTCCAGTTCCAGGAGATCCAACACCTTCTTCTGACCTCTGTGAGCACCAGGCACACATGTGGTGCACCTACGTACATGCATGCAAAACACTCAAGCACATAAAATTAAACAAATACAAATCTAAATTTAAAAAAAAACCAAGCAAGCCAAAAGACATCAGAGTCCAGCCTCTACCAGGCCATCTATCACAGCAGGGAACCCCCACCAGCTGCATGTGGCACCCACCAGGAGGTGCTTGGGGAAGCCCCAGCAGCGGGAGACCAAGGTCCATGGTGGGAAGTCACTGTCTTTCCACTGGTGTGGACTTTGTGCAGATGCAGACTCTTTGCTCTTGTAAGTAACCCCACTAGCTCGCCAGGCATCCCAGGCCAGACTTGAGAGAAATTGTTTCTTTGTCATCTCTCTCTAACTGGGGTAAATAGACAAATAGAATCACACATACACACACACACACACACACACACACACACACACACACACACACACACACACACACACACTGCTGCTCTATCCCAGTGGCATGGGGTCAGAATCCTGCCTGGGGGTCTGGCAGTGGCTGAGGAATGGGCTCCCTGGGGACAGGAAGAATTCCTTGGGCATGGCTGCTGCACCTGCTCCCAGAGTTCTTCTCACGTCCTTACAGCCCTGTGTGAGAATTGACCCTTGGCTCCTGGGACTCATGGCCTTGTCCTAGTGACCATGGCCATGTGCAATCTTGGAACCTTCCTCAGAGACCTCTGATGTCACCTCTGAACCAGGGAGACCTGAGGTGTTCCTCTGTTACCACTGCCTCCATCAGAGTCCCAGGAAACACTCTGGAGGGTTTTCAGTGACAACAGCTGGAAGTGGCCTCAGGAAGCAGAGAGGAAACAGAGAAGACAGCCATGGGTGGTTGTGGGGCAGATCAGCATCGTGGGTTACCTGTACCTACTCCCCTGGTTCCCTGGGGCCTTTGGAAGACTTCCTTGGTATGGACATTAAAAGACCCCAAATAAAGCTAAGCTTCAAAAAGGCCAAAAATGAAAATCAAGAAATTCCTCACTCTTAGCCATCAGACCCTGACTGCTTGAGTCACAGCCCAGTGATTGTGATACCCCCAAACCCAACTCATAAGAGCTCCTGGTGTCTCCCTGAAAATGACCTTAGAAGATTTACCTCAAGACAGTGAGTGCCACCTCTTATCTGTCCAAATAGGATTCTACATGACAGCCCAGGAGACAAGGCCAGGAAACTTAGTGATTGTAAAAGATCTCTCTCTCATTCACTCTCTCTCTCTCTCTCTCTCTCTCT
>NW_022196906.1:115776395-115777341 GCF_008632895.1 Mastomys coucha | reverse complement strand
CTCTCTCTCTCTCTCTCTCTCTCTCTCTCTAGTTTGTGAGAGTCATATGTTTATGGTGTGTGATGTGTGTGTATGTGTATGGTGTGTATGGTATGTGTATTATGGTATGTGAATGGTGTGTGATGAGTGTGTGTGGTGTGTATACTATGTGTGTTTTGGTATGTGTATGGTGTTTGATGTGTGCATGTGATGTGCATGTGTGGTGTGTGTGGTATATATATATATTGTGGTATGTGTATGGTATACGATATGTGTGTGTATGATGTGTATGGTGTGTGATGTGTATACATGTGTGCACATGTGTGTGTGTGCATGTGCCTGTAAGTGTGTGTATTGTGGTGTGTGTGATATGTGTATTGTGGTATGTGTATGGTGTGTGATGTGTGTGTCTGTGTGTGCACACACATGTGTGTGTGAGTACAGACAGGCACATGCCTGCCATGGTGCAGTAGTGGAGATTAGAGGATAGCCTCTGATGCTGGTCCTCCCCTTCCACATTGAGATCGGGGATCTTGTTGTTGACTGCTCTATGCACCAACCTAGCTGACCCACAGGGAGTTCTCCTATCTCCACTTCCCAGGTGTGGTGGGAATCCTGAGGTTATATGTACAACCTCATCAGGCTTTGTGTGGGCTCTGGGGCTGTAGACTCGGCCCTCACATGTGTGTGGCAAGTGCCTTATCCACTGAGCCACTTCTCCAGAGACCTGCAGTTTCAACTCTTCATTAAAATGTTTATATCAGTAACTGGGACCATCGGGACCAGGCACACAGGAACTCCGCCAGCCCAGTGACTTGGGTTCCTTCTGGTCTGTCTGGGCTGAGGTCCAGAGCAGACTTTGGGCGCAAGCTCCACAGCCAGTCCCACAACACCCAGAAGAAGCTCCACTCCCAGGCGCTCTGACACACCCAGGACCAGAGGTAAGCAGGAACAAACATCTGTCCCA
>NW_022196906.1:115771464-115773637 GCF_008632895.1 Mastomys coucha | reverse complement strand
TGTTTTATATCAAACAACTTTTATAATACTTATTTTTATTTTTATAATATTGTATAAATTTTAAGGAATACGACAAAATATAGGTATTGAAGGGGGGTCTATGGGAGGAGCGGTGGTACAAAAGGGGAACAAGAATGTGATTCAATTCTATTTAATTAAAACATGTTTTTAAATGTTAACAAATTCAGATAAATTGAAATCATGTAACTTTTCTGATCATGCAATAAAAGTTAAAAAAAAAAGTTTAGATCAATTCTGGTCTGATAAATACTTTTTATTTCCGTACACTGGGCTTGTTCTAGGCATGAGAATTCCCTTTGGAAGACTGAACAATGCGGGGGTGTGGGGTTGGCTGTGTCATCTCATGTATAGGGTGAGGAAGCTGGGGTTTCTCTCCATGGACTCCCGACATCTTGAAGGCAGATCCCAGGAGGAAGCTCCCTAGCTCCCTGTTCTCTGCATGGTTTTGATGACCTGGGCCAGGAAGAAGCACAGGTCCTTGGCAGTAAAAGTTACAGGGCTGTCTTGATGGGGGGTGGTGGGTGCATAAGAGATGTGGGCGGGGGTCCACCCTCATCGTTCTCCCACAATCCCTTCCTGTGTTCCCATGTCTGTGATTTTGGGGTGGGGGATTGTTTCCAAGTACACCTTTGTTGGCAGGTCAGGGGACAGGTTGATCCTTCCAGGAAGAAAGGAACCGAGGCAGACTGCTGTGAGCAATGTCTGAAGTGGCTGGCGGGCTGAGAGCATGAGAGAGAGCCAGTGGGACGGAGGTAACATGGAAGCTGAGTGGGATGGAGGAAGATGGCCAGGATATCCCATAAGTGGTGAGGGAAGAGGCAGGCCCCATGGCTGGACAGGCCAGGTAGGACACAGTCGGCATGGAGACAAGACCAGAGGCCTGAGCTTGGGCAGGCTGGCTGAGCCCCAGCTCTGCACCACTGAAGCCTGGGGCATTTCCTCCTGTGGAAGCCACTGGGTGAGCCGGTCCAGCCAGCAGACTTGGCTGTGGGGCGTCCTGCAGAGAAGTGCCACTGCAGTCAGGCACTCCAGCAGGAAGCCATTGCCCTCACTAATTCAAGAGGGATTAGCCACTCTGGGGCTCAGAGCTCTGGTGACACAGAACCTGAGTGTTGTATCAACGCCAATTGCAGCATTTCCCCTGAGCCTGGCTCATCCTACTCAATGCCCAGTTTTGTTTAATTCTGCTGGAGAGTGTAGAAAGCTGCGGAGAGGCTCGGCAGGAGCCTGGGCAAGTTTGAGCCCTGTGGTTTGAGGGTGTTCTTCCCTGAGGGTGCAGAGATCTGATTCTCACTGTGGCTGTGTCAACCAATCTCATTCCCTTGTTGTTTTTTGAAGCAGGGTTTCTCTGCATAGCTCTGGCTGTTTTGGAATGCATTCTATAGATCAGGCTGGCCCCAGGCTCACAGAGATTGACCTGCCTCTCCTGAAGGCTCACTTTAATGTATCTCTGCCTAGCTAATGAGATGCTTTCTCATGTAGGTGGCTGCTGTGTGCATGTGTACATGAGTGCACGTATCTTTGTGTGTGTGTGTGTGTGTGTGTGTGTGTGTGTGTGTGTGTGTGTGTACTCTAGAGAGGCCAGAGGTTGACACCAGGTGTCTATCAGTCTGTACTTGGGTTTTTGGTATAGATCTCTCACTGAGCCTAGCACTTGATGATTTGGCGGGGCTGCCTGGCCAGCAAGCTTCAGAGGTCCTCTGGTTTAGCTGCTCCAGAGTTGGCATTATAGATGTGTATGCTTGCACACCAAGCACTTTACTGACTGAGACTCCCCACCCTCCTAGGCATCTTTTGGTCATTGTCGTCACTCTGTTCCCAGGTCCTCCACTCTCTCAGCTCACTCCAGCCCCCTCTCTTCTAACTCCTTGTACCACACAGGCTCTCATAGCCTCCGAATCACACCACAGCCCGGCTTCCCTCTCCCTTTACCTGCCTCACAGAGAGGGCTTTCCTATGCTCATAATGGTCTCCTACCTACAAGAGCTACCGTGGACTGATGCACACAGCTCCTCTGATACCCTGAGCTATCGTGGACTGATGCACACAGCTCCTCTGATACCCTGAGCTACCGTGGACTGATACACACAGCTCCTCTGATACCCTGAGCTACTGTGGACTGATGCACACAGCTCCTCTGATACCCTGAGCT
>NW_022196906.1:115762713-115770173 GCF_008632895.1 Mastomys coucha | reverse complement strand
ACACAGCTCCTCTGATACCCTGAGCACCCGTGGACTGATGCACACAGCTCCTCTGATACCCTGAGCTATCATGGACTGATGCACATAGTTCCTCTGATACCCTGCTCCACTGCTCGTGGAGAACACCACAAAACCTCTTTAAAGGGAAGAGCATGGGAGAAAACTTCATTGCTTGTGTACCAGCTCTACTCCCTATTGGGCATCTGACATTGGGTGCGGGGCTTAACTTCTCTGCACCCAGGTTTCCTGTCTATAAAATAGGGGCAAATTTGGGTGTGGTGGCTCACATCATCAATCTCAGCACTTGGGAGTTACACACAGGAGAGTCAAGATTTCAAAGTCAGCCTAGGATGCCTTGTGAGTTTAAGGGAATCCTATGCTACATGAGACCCTGTCAGGAGAAGGAAGAGGAGGAGAAAGAGGAGGGGGAGGAGGAGAGAGAAAAAGAGGAGGGAGAGGAGGAGGACAAGGGAGAGGGGGAGAGGAGGAGGAGGGAGAGGAGGAGGACAAAGAGGAGGAGGGAGGGGGGAGAAGGAGAGAGAAGAAGAGGAGGGAGAGGAGGAGGACAAGGAAGAGAAGGAGAGGAGGAGGAGGCAGAGGAGGAGGACAAGGAGGAGGGGGAGAGGAGGAGGAGGAGGAGGGAGAGGAGGAGGGAGAGGAGGAGGGAGAGGAGGAGGGAAGGAGGAGGAGGGAGAGGAGGAGAGAGAGGAGGAGGAGGGAGAGGAGGAAGACAAGAAGGAAGGGGAGAGGAGGAGGAGGGAGAGGAGGAGGGTAAGGAGGAGGAGGGAGAGGAGGAAGACAAGGAGGAGAAGGGAAGGAGGAGGAGGGAGAGGAGGAGGACAAGGAGGAAGGGGGAGAGGAGGAGGAGGGAGAGGAGGAAGACGAGGAGGAGGGAGAGGAGGAGGACAAGGAGGAGGGAGAGGAGGAGGACAAGGAAGAGGAGGGAGAAGAGGAGGAGGGAGAAGAGGAAGAAGAAAGGAGGAGAGTACAATAATAGTCTCCCAATTCTTGTGATTGAATGAAATAGATGTGGGGAGTGCTTAGCAGAGTAAATGGGTACTTAGCACGGTACTTCTTCCCCAGCCAAAGACTGATCAGGAAAAGCTTGCTCGGCAGCACACAGAGGTATCTGCTTGGCATTCCCCTCTCGTGCCCTGCCTCTGCCACTGTTGTCCAATATTTTGGCATCTGCCAGTCACCCTAATGACCTAAAGTTCCATCAAAACTTCTCAGTGCTGTCCTGTATTGTCTGTCCACTATTGTGTAACAGATGTCCTTGAGTTTAACAGCCCAAGACAACCATCTATGTGAACTGGTTCTTGTGGTTCTGAGCCCATCGTGACTCCAACAGGCTTTCTGTCTGCTCCTGGGCAGACAGTCAAGGTGTCCACCAAGCCCAGCCTCACCTGAAGCTCACCTGGGAAGGGTCTACTTCAGAGTCTTACAGTTGTAGACAGTTAAGTTCTTTGTGGCTAGAGGACTCAGGGCCTCATCTTATCGCCAGCTGCAGGCTGATTGCTGGGGGCTCCTGAGTTCCTTGCTATGTGGGGTTCTCCAGTGGCTGCATGCTTCCTCAGTGCCAGGGAGGAGGGCGGGAGACACTAGCAAGAAGGCACCACAGTCTTATGTAACAAGCACAGGGAGGGCCTTGTTTGCACAAGCTCACTTCCTTTGTTACCTTTCTGATTATGATTGTTAGAATCAAGGGGCAGAAACTGCCCAAGCTCAGGAGAATGGACTGTATGAGTGGTCAGCTCAGGTGAGCCACACAAGCTTCTAATACCAGGAAGCAGGGGTGGGGTGGGGTGGGGTGATCCGTCTCCCATGGGTTCCAGCTCTCTATTTCTACCTGGGAGGCTTTCTGTGTTACAAGATCTTCCCCCTCCCCATCTTCCTCCTTTGTTCTCCCTCCCCCTTTTTCTTCTTCCTCCCCTTTTCCTCTTCCTCCTGTTTCTCCTCCTGCCCTTCTTTTTCCTTTATTCTTCTTCCTCTTCCATCTTCCACTCCTTCCTCAGCCCCATCCTCCTCTCTCTTCTTTTTGTGGCTTGAAAACAGTCTTGTTATGCAGCCTGGACTAGACTCTAGTTTCCTGTCCTCCCAGTCCAGCCTCCCAAGCGCTGGGCTTACGTGCACAGCATTCAAGGTCCATTTTGTACAACCTTCGTGATCCTGGAGCCTTGCTGTGCCCCAGTCCTGTGCTGGGTGGGCTCTAGGGTTCCTGACATGAGCAACACAGACCAGCCCACCGAGTCATCACGTACAAAGAGCTGCTCAGCAGCGCCCATGATTCTTAGTTTGTCTGTAAAACATGACACCTTGTGCTGTTGTCTCCACAACAGCACTGTTTGTATAAACACTCTGTCTCATTGGGATCCCAGCCTCCACACTGGCAGGGTTAGTCTGGGTCAAAGTCAACACTAGCTTTTAGTCTAGACCTGATAACAGAGCCCTGATTACTTGCCATGTCAGGACTGGACATTGGGGGGGGCAGGGTGTACATCAGTGAGAAATGATTAATTTGTTTTCAGAAGCAGGCACAGGTCCTTCTACAATGAATGCAGAATGACTAGGGCCTGGTTCTGTGATATGATGCTTGCCCTGGGTGTAGGAAGCAACAGCTGGCAGCAGAGATTCAATTTCCCACTCAAAGATGCTCTGCTTGTGGGGGATAAAGGTAGGAATTATATCTGCAGCTGCTCACCCCACTTCCTTTTTTGCCCAGAAGGGGGCGCCCTGTCCTCCACTGGCCAGGCTGTTCCTGGGCCTGGTTACCATTCACCTGCAGTGGGGCCATGGGACAAACAGATCTTGTGTAACACAAGACAACATGATCCCCCAGAAAGGAGGGAAGGGACGGGGGCTGGGCCTTTCTTGCAGGGTGACCTTAAGTGGAAGTGACAGAGGACTGATCTGCAGGCAGGGGACCAGACCCCAGACTCTGCTGGACTCATGCGTGTGTGCACTGGAAGGGGGAAGATCACATGGTAAGTAGGGGTAGACAGTCCACAAAGTGTGGTTCCCCCTTGTGCTGTTGTCTGGCTATCTTAAAGCTCTGCATGAAGAGTCTCTGGTTTTACATCTTCCTTGGGGAGTGATGTGAGGCTGAGCGATCTGGGGTGGGGGCAGGGCTGAGTTCAGCAGCCTTCTGGAGTTGCTAATGTCTATGCTTGGGGCAAGCTGGGACCATAGGTGCCATAGTGGAGAGCAGGCTAGCCTTCCACCCCTGCCCATAGATGCAAAGGATAGAGTGGGATGATGTGTGAGGACCTACCGGTAGCATTCTAGTTAGAAATGGGACAGGGTCTTTGCTATGGTTCTGGTCAGAGCTTGGGCTCTGGCAGCCGTCTTAAGCAAGGCTCAGCCTCTTGTTTTTCATTTAAACAAAGTAGTGCTTAAAGGATGAGAAAGATTTATTCTATGTGACTACATTGGGAAGAGGATCAAATAATGGGGCTAGTGACCCCCACAAGTTCACCTTAAGGGTCCTGACGTGAGGTTTAGATTTAAATAAATGGCCAGAGGTGTGCACAGCTAAGCAGTGCTGGTAGAAGCATGGTCCACTCATCACTGACATATAATCTTGGCTCTGGTCTGCCTACAAGGTGGTATGAGAAGTTGTCAGGGCCCTATGTGATCTTTCAGGGAGACAAGATTCCCCTCTGTCTGGCCGCAGAGTTTTAGGCCCTCCCTCCTCTCAGTATCTGACTCCTGGAGAAAGTCCATGTCCTGCCTCTGTCTTCCGATAGCTAAACAGAGGTTCAGTGTCTCTTTAGAATAGCTCCATTCTTGTCAGGACAGCCACACCTAGGATGGTGGAAAAGTTTGTCTTCTCACCTCTGCAGACCTTCAAATATGGAGACTCCAAAGCTGCATAATCCTCAGAGCATGACAGGGCTAGCTCACTTGCAATGGCCTCTCCAGAAGTACAGGGACCCAGGACACAGCTACAAACCCATCTTCCTGAGAAGGGTGCTCCCTGCTGAAGCCAGAGGTGCTCTCATAGCCATGTCTGGTTAACAGGGAATTATTGCTTAAGTTGTGGCTGGACTTAAAGTCTCCCATCCTGTGGCCCTGGAGGAGGGCTGGCCTTCCTGTGAGATGGTGAGGGTCCCCATGACACCTGGGATCCCACAGGGAGACATGCCATCTGGCTGACATGTTGGAGCAGAGGCAGACCCTGACCTCTTAGGCTGTAGGCTGGGGCCCAGGTTATCTGCCCTAGACAATGGGTGCCCATATTTGGCCTTGCTGAGCAGTGTCCTGGCATGTCACCTGCAGAGGGACACAATGTTGGCAATTGCATAATGGACTGTCCTTGGAGCCTGAGGGAGCTGGCTGGAAGTAGCAGGTATGATTCAGGTGTGTCATGGAGTGAGGGGCTGTGTCTTGCTGCCAAAGGAGGAGGAGAGACCCGCCCACCTTCCCAGGAGCTTCCTCCCAAGGTCAGAATGCCCTCACTGCCAGGGAGGAGTCAACAGCCTCTTTGTATTCCACAGTGGAAGAGAGAGAGAATGATGCCTGGGAGGGATGGCTGTCCTGGGACTGGACGCCTAGAACTGCTTCCTCATAGAAACTGGATGACACTGGTTTGTCTAGGAATGGAGGAGGCAGAGCTTTGTTCTGAGATTTGGGGTGCAGGTTGGGGTAGACCAGGTCCCTGGGAGGGTTGAACTTGAGTCTGAGGCAGCTGGAGTTTGCATCACTTTTCCCATTAACCGGCCAGTTCTAGGTGGAGGTGGGGGATTTTATTCAAGGAACAAGCAGAGGGGAACAGGAGTTCACACTAGAAAGACGTCTGCCCAGCAGGCCTGGAGGCTGGGTTTTTCACTGATCTCGAGCGGTTACGCTGTGCATCCTACTGTAGGCATCACCAGGGGCCGCCTCTTCTCTTTCCTGATTTGATCGTAGTTGTGTCAATCGTGGTACCACTGGCCTTACCATACATGATAGAGGCAGGGCCTGGACCCCTGGCAACCCAAACAAACCAGGCTCAGCCACAGTCCTCAACGGGCAGCTAAACAGATGAAGCAGAGGAAGGAGAATCATGAAATGTGGCCACATTCGTGTTGATGTCTGTGGTCTCTTCTGCCACTGGAGACTATGCAGAGGTCTGAGGCAAATGTTGACACCAGAGACTGCGTGGAAGTCCATGATCGGTACTCCCACTGACTGTAAAGGACAAGGAAGCTACTTTTGTAATGGTTTCGATCAATGACTACAGACCCCCTGTTGAGAAAGAGGGATACAGAGGCTGGAGAGATGGTTCAGTGATTAAGAACAATGACTGCTCTTCCAGAGGTCCTGAGTTCAATTCCCAGCAACCACATGATGGCTCATAGCCATCTGTAAACAGGGATCTGATGCCCTCTTCTGGTGTGTCTGAAGATAACTACAGTGTACTCACATATATGAAATAAACAAATAAATCTTTTAAAAAAAGATTTTTATAAAAAAGATGGATACAGGAGGTTTCTGTGACAACCCCTGTTGGCATTTTGTCTAGGCTCTGCCCCACAATTACCTGGCAACATCCAGGTGTGCCTGGCTCACTGTAAAAGGGACTGATTGCCCCCTCCTCTCTCTCTTGCTCTTGCTCTGTTCCCTGCTCTTCTTTTCTTTCACCTCCCTCCTCTCTCTCTACCTGCTTATGGCCTGCCTCTACTCCTCTCCTCTCTCTCTCTCTCTCTCTCTCTCTCTCTCTCTCTCTCTCTCTCTCTCTCTCTCTCCTACCCTCTCAACTCCCCTTTCCATGCCCCAAATAAACTCTATCTATACTGTCACTGGTCCCTCAGGGGGAAGGGATGCCTCAGCATGGGCCCACAGAGGCACCCCCTTCCCCCACACCTGACTGCACATCCATCAAATATATTCCTTCTCTCCTTATCTTTTATAAAATACAACAACTCCTATTGTCACAGTCTAGACAGGAAACCATGGAAGAGAACTCTTTTAAAAAATTGTGACAGGGATGCTGAAGTGTAGCTCTCCACAGCTGATGGCTTCTGATGGGGATGCAGGTGGGGAAGGAGTCACTTCTCCTTAGTGGCTGGCTACTGGGAGTCTGTCTGACCATACTCCAGTGAGCATATGGGGCAACACAATTTGGACTTGTGGTTTTTCTTCTTCTTTTTCTTTTTTGGTAGGGGTAGTTCATAAGAAGGGGGTGGGCAGCAGACCTGGGAGGACTGAGAAGTGAGTGTGAGCATGATGTGAAAACCCCAAGTAATAAAAAATATCATTCTGGGAAGAAATGTGGCCACACTGAGAAGGGGAACACACAGAGGTGTGGGCCTGAATTTTTTGCAACCTACTTTTCATAAGGGTTCAACCTCTCCTCTAGCCCAGCAGAGGTAGTGGAAGAGAAAAGATATTAGGATGTGGGGGAAGTGGACCTGTTTGGCAATAGCTTGTTGGGGGTGAGCTCAATCTTCTTGGGCAACAGTTCAATCCTGTAGCAAACACCAAATACAGCTCAGCAGCTGGAGACCAGTCCTCTAGGCAGGCAAACACCAAGCATGACTCAGCAGTTGCTGTCCAGTCCTTTAGGCAGGCAGACACCAAGCATGACTCAGCAGCTGGAGACCAGTCAGTCCTCTAGGCAGGCAAACACCAAGCATGACTCAGCAGTTGGAGACCAGTCCTCTAAGCAGGCAAACACCAAGCATGACTCAGCAGTTGCTGTCCAGTCCTTTAGGCAGGCAGACACCAAGCATGACTCAGCAGTTGGAGACCAGTCCTCTAAGCAGGCAAACACCAAGCATGACTCAGCAGCTGCTGTCCAGTCCTCTAGGCAGGCAAACACCAGGCACGAACCGGCAGCTACAGTCTAGTCCTTTCAGCTAGCAGACTCCAGCAGCTGTAGTTAAATCCTGAAGAAACCACCAGGACCACCAACCAGCCTAAGGTGAGGCTGCAGGAGTTGCAATCTGGGCAGGAACCTCAGGAAGTTCTTGGGTGAGTTTCTCTCCATGCTGGTGTTACCACAAGTTGAGCTCCACAATGCTATGCTAGGGAAACCAATACAAGCATGTCTTTAGTGAAGGATAATGAGGCAGAGCAAGCGAAACCAAAGCACAGTGCTCATCTCCCACTGTCTGTGGGGTCATACTTACAGTCCTTTATCAAGCATCCTTTCCCATGTTTGCTGTATCCAAGCATCCTTTCACATGTGTCTGCTTCGGGAAAACATTCTTTCACGTGTCTACTTTAGCAGGGCATCCTTTCACCTGTGTGTCCAGCAGAACATCATTCGACATAACTAACATTCCAAAGAACTAGAAGTTTCTACTTCATAGTGGTCCAATGAATGTCCACACCCCCAAGTCCATCCTGACAGGAGGTTAAGGTTTAATTAAATAGAGGGCCGGATGATGGGTTTGGTTCGTAGCGGCCCGTCTACAAATACCAGATACAGGCAGCTCTGCGTTTTTGGAGGTTTAATTAGGGGAAGGAGGGGGAGT
>NW_022196906.1:115760371-115762402 GCF_008632895.1 Mastomys coucha | reverse complement strand
TTGTCCTGGCGACAGCTCTGTGGACCCGCCCACATATCTGCTGTGGGCAGATTCTGGATGCTAACACCGGAGGTATGCATAACCCAGCAGACCAGGCCAAGGTGTTCACACCCATCAAGGTGTGTTCACAGCCATCCCCAGTCCATCTTTGTCCATGTTCTACTCTGCAAGATCTCAGGACTGTGTGAGATCTCTTCCTGGGAGACAAGTCCTCCTCTAGCACCTAGGCTCTTTCTCCTCCTGCCCCCAGCATGAGATTCTTGGGTAACTATAATTTCTTGGGGTTTTAAAAGTCTTATAGCCAAAGCCAATAACATATATATTTCTTCTTAATTATTCTCGATAATCTAAGGATTATCAAGTGTGTGTATGTGTGTATGTTCATGTAATATTATAACAACGAGATTATAAAGAGCCCAAAGTCTTCAGGGGTGTCAACATGGCTTAGGAACCAGATGGAGTCAGTCTAGAGCTCTGTTTGGAGCTAGGAAGTGTATGGTATCAGTGGTCTACAGCTGTGAGTACCTGCTTCCAGCATCCAACTTTTAACATTGCAAGCCAACAGCCCATCAGAAAAGACAATGGGGACCTGACTATCACATAAAACCATTGGTACTGGCACTGGTGTAACGTAGGAGAGGTGATAAAGAAGCCACAGTGTGCAGGAGGATCCACGGCTGTGAGTAGCCTCACTTTGTATAAACTCATGCATGTGAGAACTTCCAGGCCTGAGAGTACTTCCTCCATCCTTAGAGACAGCACTTCCCTGTTCCAGTCACTCTCTCCTCTGCTCTACCTCTTAAAGTCCCTCCACCTTTCATTGCTATATGGAAGACCAACTTTCCAGCACACAAATATTTGGAGGGGACCACATGCAAACTACATTCCAACCTTAGCCATGGATGGTGTAATCTTTAGTCCATTGACAGCCAACCGAGGGAAAGTTTGGTACTGAGGTGGTTTGAAGGAGAGCGTCCACCATATGTTCATGTATTTAAAGACTTGGTCCCGGTTATTGGTGCTTGTGGTGGTTTGAAGGAGAATGGCTCCCATACACTCATATGATTGCATGCTTGGTCTCCAGTTAGTGGAACTTTTAAGGAGGGATTAGGAGGTATGGCTTCATTGGAAGAGGTGTGGCCTCATTGGAGGAGGTATGACCTCATTGGAGGGGTGTGGCCTCACTGGAGGAGGTGTGGCCTTGTTGGAGGTGTGTTACTGAGGGTAGACTTTAAGGTTTCAAAAGCCTATGCTAGCCAGACGGTAGTGGCATATGCCTTTAATCCCAGCACTTGGGAGGCAGAGGCAGGTGGATTTCTGAGTTCGAGGCCAGCCTGGTCTACAGAGTGAGTTCCAGGACAGCCAGGGCTACACAGAGAAACCCTGTCTTGAAAAAAAAATAGCCTATGCTAGGCCCAGTCTCCCTCCCGCTTTTTCTGCTGGCTGCCTGTGGATCAGGATGCAAAGTTCTCAGTGACTGCAGCAGCAGCATATTTTTTTACCATAATGATCATGGACTAGCCCTCTGAAACTGTGGGCAAGCCCCCAATGTAATGCTTTCTTTTGTAGGAGTTGCCTTGGCCATGGCATCTCTTCACAGCAATAGGACAGTCACAGAGAGACAGCGAGTATTGTTTGGGAGACGTTTAGGTATGGAGGTATGTTCCCCAGGAGACGGATTTCTGAACTATAAGATTCCCACCATTTCCAGTGGCGCTCTCTCTCTGTGCTTCGTGCTTCTGGTAAAGGGTGTGAGCTTTCGTTATCCTGCTCCAGCTGCCAAGCCTGCTGTTTGCCACCACATTTCATCATTGCGAGTCCTTTTAAGTCAATGAACACCTTCTTCTATAAGCTGCCTTGGCCATAGTGTTTTTTTATCACAGAATAGAAAGTAATTGGCTACAGCTCACACTGCCTTGTTCTGAGCGAGGGTTTGAACTCAGTTCCCCACTGAATCAGAACACGTCAGTTTTCCCTCTCCCTCTCCCCCTATCTCTCTTTCCCTTGTCTCTCGTCATTCTAGGAACTGAA
>NW_022196906.1:115731497-115755361 GCF_008632895.1 Mastomys coucha | reverse complement strand
CCCCAGTGTGGCACTGTTCTAGGTGTGAGGTGGGCAGGTGTGCACCCCCAGTGTGGCACTGTCCTAGGTGTGAGGTGGGCAGGTGTGCACCCCCAGTGTGGCACTGTTCTAGGTGTGAGGTGAGCAGGTGTGAACACCCAGTGTGGCACTGTTCTAGGTGTAAGGTGGGCAGATGTGTACTCCTAGTGTAGCTGGGTAGGAGATGAGCAGGTGTGCACCCCCAGTGTGGCTGGGTGTGAGGTGAGCAGGTGTGATCCCCCAGTGTGGTACTGTACTAGGTGTGAGGTGGGCAGATGTGACCCTCCAGTGTGGCTGGGCATGAGGTAGGCAGGTGTGAACCCTCAGTGTGGCTGGGTGTGAGGTAGGCAGGTGTGAACCCCCAGTGTGGCTGGATGTGAGGTGGGCAGGGGTAAACCCCCAGTGTGGCACAGTCCTAGGTGTGAGCTGGGCAGGTGTGAACACCCAGTGTGGCACAGTCCTAGGGGTGAGCTGGGCAGGGGAGATACGAGTCTGAGCATATTAGCAGGATCTAGAGGGTCATGGTTCTCCTTAAAGTCTCTCTTCCACATAATCCCAAGTTGGGAAGCTGGCACAGAAGAGCCAGAGGTGACAACATGACAGAGGAGCTGTCAGTCACTTCAGTGCCCTGAGCTAGTTTCTCTTCATTATCCTATGGACTGAGCTTGGAATCACCTACGAGACACGCCCTATGAAGGTGCTGAGCTGAGGAAGATCCATGCTGTATGTGGGTGGCACCTCTCATAGGCTAGGGCCTGGATAAAAAGCAGGAGTTGGTGGGATGCCAACATCCATCTCTCTGCTTCCTGACTATGGGAACAGTATGACTCGGTGCCTCACAGCCCTGTCTCCATGCTCCCCCCTCCATGGTAGACGCTACCCTCAAATCATGAGCCCAAACAAACCGTCTTCTTAAGCTTTTGCCAGGCGTTCGTCAGAGCAGTGAGGAGAGTAAATTAGTACAGGCTCTACATTTCAAGTTCCTCTCTTCTGTCCTCCTCCTCAACATGCGCCTATCCTGCGTCTCCGCTCCATGTCCTACACAAGAGCTGAGGGGTCTGGTGAACAGCCACACACTGACGTACTAGTGACGTGTACAACTTTTTGCAAACATCGATCTCAAGTTTCTTCTCTTTGAAGAGGACACCCTCATTTTAGAATCTTGAGCTCTCTGGGACAAGGTTTCCAGGGAATATTCTATGAGTGTGTTTGTCCTCTGGTGGTCCTGGGTTCTCTGGACATCATTGTGTGGTTGTCCCCAGTGGAAGCACTGGGCTGTGTGGCAGAATCCCCACCAGGTGGCAGTGCCATCTTGCTCATAATTCTCCAGGAAGTCAGTCAGCTGGTTCACCTGAACATAGAAAAGCCAGGCTCTGCAGCCATCACCAGGAAGTATCAATCACTGCTTTATTCTTCAGTGGCTCTGGGCCTGGGGCAAGACATTGGAATTGTGGTTTCCTCCTGTATATAGTGGTGTCTCTGGTGGGTCTCCAGATGCAAAACTAGTTGAGTTATCACTACTGCTTTGAAGGCAAGTTGTCTGACACTCTTGGGGTCATATTGTATTTTCTTTGCATTTCTTTAAAGCTAAGATCTTGTTAAGAACTTACAAATAAAAGACATCACACAGCAAGGTTAGCTGGGTCCACACCTCAGTGACTTTCTCTAAAATTAGAGCAGCCATGCTGGATGTATGGAGCGTCACATCCCATATGTCCAGTCTCAGTTCTACTTTCATGTACTTACCACGAGAAATCAAAGACTCCATTACAGAGCTAAAACTAGAAAAGCATTAGCTCAATATTGTCTTTTATGACCCAAGTATCCATTACCTGCAGTCAGTCTTTCGTCTCCCAGTATTCACCCTGTTTCTCCTTTCAACATGCTATTCTGTACCATGTACATTTGTTCACATATGTACACACATTATTGTCCATATACTTCATGTATGTATTATTTTATTCACAGATATATGTGTATACCTTGTTTATGTATATGTATGTATAAATTACATATCATACTTTATACGTACATGTGTATATTGTATTCAAAGATATATGTACATATTATTTATGTTCATATATGTGTAAATTACATATTCAGGTTCATAATTTACTGAGGGCTTGTAATGGCTTAGATGTATTCTAAAGGCTTCTAAAATAGTGCATATATGTGTGTAGGTTTGTGCATAAGGATGCAGCACCTGAAGAATTTAAAAAAAAAAAACATGGTTACAGGTGGTTGTGAGACAGCCAGTGTGAATGCTGGGAACTGAACTTGGGTCCTCCGCAAGGGCAGTGTACGTTATTAACCACTGAGGCACCTCTCCAGCCTATCTACATTGGTCCTAAGGACTTGGAAGACAGCCCAGTGGGTAAAGTACTTCATGCAGGAGCATAGATGCATGAAATGAGGACATGATCTCTCCAAGATTTGGTCATGGGGAAGGGTTTATTGTAAGTATGAGGGAGAGCACTGTCAGAGGCGGAGGGAAGAGTCCAGAGCAGGGAGATAGAGTAGTAGACCAACATAAGCAGTAGACTGAACTGGGCCATGGGGGGTGGCAGAGAGTAAACATGGAGGACCAAGGGGGGGGGAATGGACCAAAACATAGAGGGGCCCAAGAACAGAGGACCATGAGAGCCGAGCCAAGGGAGCAAAAAGAGAATGCATGTCCAAAGTGGTAGGGTTATGTAGGAACGAGAAGCTGGAGAAAGCAAAGCCCATGGGCAGGAAAAGAAGGTTGGGGGTGTGGTGAGAACTGCTAAGGAGCCCAGGTACTGAGCGAGCCGGAGGTCTGCAAGAGAGCCTAGCGCTGAGCTTGCCCTCTCTAGAGGCGAACCTTCCCATCATGCTCTGCACTGCTCTGATGCTCTTTGGGCTCTGAGGCTCCACCTGCTGATCTTGCCAAGGCTAAAGTCCAGGGAAGGCATCCTAGTTTGCTTTCTGTTTCTGTGATAAACTCCATGACCCAAGGCAACTTGGGGAGGAGAGGGTTTATTTCCGTAGAATAACTAAGCGAAGATGGACAGACAGGTTTACAGTCCATCACTGAGTGAAACTGAGGTAGAAACTCAAGGCAGGAGCTTGAAGCAGGAACCACAGAGGAATGATTACCCGATTTCCCCACCCCTGGGCTCCTGCTCATATAGCTTTCTCATATAGTCCAGGACTCCCTGCCCAGGGATGCCACTGCCCGCAGAGGTCAGGACTCCCCACCCCCCAGTCATTAATCAAGAAGATGCCCACAGACAATCCAGTGGAAACAGTTTCTTTAACTGAGGCTCCCTCTCCCCACATGACTCTGGTATGTGTCAAGTTGACAGTAAAAGTCAAGTTGTGTATAAAGGCAATCGTGCCACCCTTACACTCCTATGCAGAACTTGGGTGGTACCCCATAGACTCCTCCAAACCCCAGTGTGGTTCACGTCCAGGCTGGAGTTCCATTTCCTCACCTCCAGGTCCAGAGCTGGACAGTGGGCTAGTCTCAGCTCCTCCCAGAGCTCCCCATGTGAGCAGCTGGACACCTGCATATTGCCTCTGGGAGTGAGAAACGCAACGCCACTTTACAAAATGATCCTGCAATTACATAGGAAGTTGAATGTCTCTGTGCCCCATGACTCAGGTCTATCTGCCCTGAGGTTCTAATTGTGATTTAATCAAGAGTGTTGGAAAGCCATGAGCATAATACAGGAACAGCCTGAACTGGAGATGGTGTGGATGCCTCTCAGTAGATGAATGGACCTGCAAATTGTGGTTTAGCTGCAACAGGCAACAGGCTACTGGTGCAGGGGAAGAATGCCAAGGGAGACAACTTTTTGTTTCTAATTCTTTGAAGTCCTAAAAAAAATGAAAACCCATCCTCCGTGATAGAAGCCACACAATGGGACCACTGGGTAAAGGCATGGCCACCAGGCCTGACAGAGTACAGCATAATCAGGCTGTCAATCCCCGGACACACATGGTGAAAGGGGAGAACCAGTTCTTTTAAGCTGTCCCTGATCTCCATGTGAGGGCCTTGGTTCACCTGTGGTCCCACTTACTATAAGTAAATGTAACAAAACATTAAGGATTAAAAAGAAGTCATATGGTGGCTGCTTCAGAGTAGGGAAAGGGGTGGGAAGAGACCTTGCAACGTTTTGTGTGTTAGAGACAGGATTTTACTGTGTAAATCAGACT
Organism: Mastomys coucha; assembly: GCF_008632895.1. NCBI lineage: Eukaryota > Metazoa > Chordata > Mammalia > Rodentia > Muridae > Mastomys > Mastomys coucha. Next base: position 115,751,164 of record NW_022196906.1, on the reverse strand, counting down.
GGCCTCGGACTTAAGATCCCCCACCTCAGATTCCTACCCGCTGTGATAGATAAGGGTGCACAGTCACATCTGGCTCCCAGAAACTGGACTATACCTCAGCCTTGGGCTTCACCACTTCTTTCCCTTCTTCCCCTCTTCTTCCTTCCTTCTTTTCTCCCTTCCTCATCCCCTATGTCCCTGCTTTTTAAAGACAGGCTCTCATGTAGCCCAGAATGGCTTCAAACTCTCTACATAGCTAAGGATGATCTTGAACCCCTGATCCTCAACCTCACCTCTCAGGTGCTGGTTGACTGACTTGAGCCATCACATGTGAGTTTACTCCATCAAACCCAGGTGTTTCATGGTGTTTCAAGCAGTCTACCAACTGAGCCACATCCCCAGCCCCCATGTCGACTTTTTGAGTAATCCTTGGGAAGCCATTCTGATTCTTTGCTGATTTTACCCATGACAAGCCCAGTGGATGGACCTGGGGTGCAGGGACTCTGTCAGAAGCTTCCTGTAATGATGAGGTATTCTGCAATGGACTCTAGAGCTGTCATATCAGCCCTGCTGGCTTGCCAACAACTTCAAAATCTCTTTGTCTCAGCCACCAATTGGGATTTTCTATTACCTACAGATACTTGGCAAGTACAGCCTGGGGATTCCTCCTACTGACTCCGCGTGCTTGCTTAACACACACACGGAGCACCTGGGTTTGATTCCCTGCATTGGATAACACTGGTCAGGAGGGTCAAAGATTAAAGTCATTCTTGGCTACACGGCACGTTAGAGGCCAGCCTAGGCTTGAGACACTAGCAAAATAAGCTAAATTATTCAAAAGCCAGGTCAAGCTTTGGCTCCTGGTTCTGTTCGGACTCCCTGTAGGGCTGGCTCCTCAGCTGTCTGAGCTGAGGAAGAACTCAGATACAGAAGGGAACGTCCCAAACATGTCCCAGCATGTCCCCCAGCTGCCAACAGCGAGTTCTGTTACACCTCCAACACTTGTCCTTCCTGCTCCAGCTGTTTCCATGGCCACTGGGGCATTGCTTATCACTGCCGTCAGATTGCAAAGGACAGGGGAACCTGGGCCATTCACAGCTTCCTCCCCCATCATCTGCCAGAAAATTGGCTTCCCAGAGAGGGGCTGTCATTGTGTCAGCTCCACCTGTCGATGCCAAGTGTGGGTGTTGGAGAATCCCAGTCTGTCTTCCAAACCCTGGTGATCAGCCCTGAGATGTGGGGAAGCCTGGCGCTTGCTTGCTCTGCTTCAGCCATCTCACTTCTGAGAGATGTTGCTGCAGTGTTTCTGCGTCTTCCCCAGGGAGCTGCTACTTACTGAGTTAGCTTGGAACTCACAGCCTGACGTGTGCAGACGTGGTCAGGGGACTGAAGAGACCTCCAAGATACCCTGCCTGGAGCCTGTGAAGCACGGGAGATGAAGTGTAATTCCAGCAAGTGTTTTTCCTCATCCATCAGGCTAAATATGTACCCATTTGTGTAAACCGCCAGTCTCAGTCACGAAAGAACGGGAAGGACTGAAGACAGAAGCGTCCCACACTCTGCAAACTTGCGATGAATTTGCACTTTCTGATTCAAAGTCTCTGACATTTTTGGAAAAATCCAAATTTAATCAAGGCGTTTTAAAAGATGTAAACTGAATCAGAGAGACTCGAGGGCCATTAGCATAAATCTCAAGTAGATGAAATATTTTCCTGGGAGGATCGGCTTTCACTGGAGGCAAAGGAAGCCCCATTTTCACAAGGATGGGGAAGGGGCTAGTTTAAAGTCACATGATTAGACAGGAAAGGACGGTGACACTTTGGCTGCCATATTCATCCCAATGTGGAGCTCATAGTCTGGGGAACGGATTTTGAGGCATGGTATGAGAGCCTTGAGGACTGTGAGCACAAAGCAAATCTTATTTAGAAGCCAAGTGAGTAGCGTAGGAAAGCGGGCTGCTTTTCTCAGAAACTGGGGGCTGCCTGAGCCCCGCCATGTTTGTCCGCTTGGCTGCAATTCTTTTCTGACTTGGCTGATGCTCACCGTTCTCCCCGAAGCTGAGTGTGCTCAGACAGGTACCTGGCCTCTGCTGTGTACTGGCTGAGGCTGTGGAAGACACATACCTTCATTTCCGGACATTCATTGTTGTTAGGTTTGGGGAGGGAGGGGAGTAGCGGTGGACAGAGGAGCTCCCGATTCAGTGTTCAGCAGAGAGCTTTATGAATGCCCCGCACCTGGGCCAGTGTCTCGGGCCTTAAGGAAGAAGCTTCAAAGCTTCGGGCCTGCCAGACAAAGGGGATGTCTGCTCTTTAAAAAAAAAAAAAAGATGTCTGTATGCATGTGTGTCTCTGGTATGCATTTTGGACGTACACTGTGGTGCGCATGTGCCGTGGAATGCATATGGGGTCGGAACACAAATTCAGATTTTAGTCTTTGTCTTTCCGTCTTGTGAATGCTGCTGTTACTACCAGGCAAGCTGGGCTGACAGCATCAGGGTGCTCTTTTGTCGCTGCCTCCAGTCTTGCTGTAAAAATGCTGGGATTATAGGGGTGTGTTACCACGTCTGGCTTTTAGTGGGTTCTAGGAATTCGAATTCAGGTCTTCATGCTTTCAGAGCAACTCTGTTTTCCACTGATCATCTCCTCAACCCTCTATGAATCTACTCTTAAAGACAGCCAAGGGAGGCGGGGGTCCTGCAACTGAGAGAAGCAGGCTTAGTGGTCACGTGACCTGTGCCACATGCTTGATCATCTGACCTGTGCTGCGTGACTGCAGTCAGGTTGCCTGCAACCCCCAGGAGGCAGGGGTGGGTGGTGGTGGTGGTGGTGAGGACTTGGCAGTTCATGAGGACTATGAGCTGGAAGGGTTGCAGGAGCCAGGCGATTGTCAGCTCTCCAAAGCAGCGTCTGACATGGTTCTAAGAGATATAGCTTCCCATGGCTGCCGAATCCCTGTCACGGGCTCAGATGTAACTTCACCCCAACCCTGCACAGCGGGGCCCAGACTCTTCAGATCTTGACCTCCCTCACTGACTTCTGGCTTTCTAGTCCTTTAACTTAGTATCAGTGATGGTTTCTGTGTTTAAGGAGAGTCCCTAGGCTGGCAGATGGGGCTGAGATGTCTTTGGAATGAACGTTCCTTGCTGGAACTGAGAGTTTTTCCCTGTTTTTTCTGTTACACACACCTGGTGTCAGCCTAGGCTGGTCTCAGTCTCTCTCTCTCTCCCTCTCTCTCTCTTTCTCTCTCCCTTTCTCCCTCCTTCCCTCCCTTCCTCCATACCATGTATGTATACATGTGTGTATTTAGCAGTGCTGGGGATTGAACCCAGGACCTTGTGAATGCTAGGTTACTGATCTATCACTGAGCTATAGCCCCAGCCATATTTTATTTTATTTTATTTTACTTTATTTTTGAGAGAGAGTCACACTACATTGCCCAGACTGGCTTTGGACTCCTATGCCAGGTGTGTGGGATTGCAGGTCTGTCCAACAACCTGACTAGTATCCCATAAACCCACAAAGATGGGTCTTATGGGCTTGTCTAGTATGCCATAAACCCACAAAGATGGGTCTTAAGGGCTTGTCTAATATGCCCAGGGCCTGTAGGGAAGAAAAGTAAGTAGGCTTTAAAGGGGAGGTTTAATTAACTCATAGTCCCTAGGAAGGGCTATTTCCAGAGAGTCCTCTGCTTTGCAAAGAGTTTATGACTTTTTATCCCTGTATGTGCACATGCACGCATACACATACACGCATGCACACGCATACACACCTGCACAAAACATAAACATGTGTTAGTTCTTACTCTTATTCCCTCTGAGTCCTGATTGGTCTTGAAGTGTTAGAGGCTTTTCCCATCGTGAATCCATCACAGCTGGGTTGTGTGGTGCTGCACACACACACACACACACACACACACACACACACACACACAGAGGGGTGGGGAGGAAGCCAGGACTCAATTCAGTTTCTTCCTTTCTCCCTTTTACCTTGAAGGAGCCCTGTCCCATGGCTTGGGGGACCCCACCCCCACCTCAGTTAATCCTCTCTGGACACCTACAGGTGTTTATCACTAATACCATGGGTGCTTTTTAATCCACTTACATTGACAGTGAAGACTGACCTCACATTTGTACAGTATTTTCATAATGGCTACTGCCAACTTGACAGGCTCTAGGTCACCTTGAAGGCCAGCTTCTGAGCTTGCCTGTGAGGGGTTGTCTTGATTTGGTGAATTGAGGTGGGAAGACCCACCATAAAAGTGAGCAGTACTATTCTCTGTTCTGGGTCCTGAATTGCAAAAGAGGAAATGAAGTTGAGTGTCAGCAGCCTTGGGTCTCTGCTTCCAAGTGTAGGTGCCTCCAACTGTGAGTCAAACCCTTCCTTCCTTGCAATGGGTATTTTGATCACAACAGTAGGAAAAGCACTGAATACAGTCCTCAAAGCCCAGCATGGTGGGACCCAGAGAAGTAATGTCATATATCAAGGACACATGGAAGACACACTTGAAGAGCTGTGGTCAAACATCCTTGAAGAAACAGCCAGGAGAAGTGGAAACTTAAGGGTTCTTTGGAAAGTCAGTTGTGACAGATGGTGTTTTGCTGGGCAAACACATGGAGTGTTATCCTGAAGTGGACACAGGTGAAAGGATGTTTTTAAAGCAAGCACATGAAAGGACACATGATGAAGGAATTTTTGCTAACAACACACATGTATTGGTCTGCCTTACACAGAGTAATTGAGTTCCAATTGTCAGAACTCCATAGAGAGAAACACACCAAAAACTTCTGGTGGTGTGGTGGCAGCTTCTTGCCACTTTCTTGATTGGCAGAGTGATGTTAGCTGACACATGGTGAGACCAGACACTTGGAGGACACGTGATGTTTGGAGGGAGTATAAATAGGACTCAATGGACTGTGAGAGGGGTTTGCTTCACAAGCTAGCCTTTGCAACGCTTCTTGATCTCCAGTCTTGGCTGATCTTCACTTTGTTGAGAGAGCCACAGCCAAGAACTTCTCCTGTCATCTCCTGATGGTCCTGGTTCCTCCTGTTGACCCCTGTAGATTCGGCTGAGGGCTGGATGTTCCTGCTAGGTTGTGTCACCGCTGGACTGCTGGTGTATTCATGAAGTGCTTGCGGGTGGATCAAGCTGCTGCTGCTGATCTGTGATCTGAGTTCCTGGTTTCCTGACAGCGCAGATGAGATTTGCTCCAAAGAACCATCTAAACAGGTCCACTTCCCCCGTATACTCCTCTCTTTTCCACTATCTCTGGTGGGTGATGGGCTAGAAGGGAGGTTGTCGAGTTTAAGAACCATCATTAAAAATGGGGATTGAAAAATTAAAGTTACAGCTAGGCTGCTCCCAGCGCATCAGACACCAAGGCGCATGGGTATCTTCCCACCCATGTGCTAATGAAGGGTCTGATCCCTCAGAAGACATGGTTCCTCTCATTTCTGGGGTCTGCTCATTTTGTGTTAAATTTGGACTCATCCCAAGATGGCAATTCTCACTTTCTAATCCCACAGCTGTGCCATTCCATGCTGGAGCAAGCTTATACAGCTTTCATAGAATGTTCCTTGAGTCTTATTGGTCCCAGGTAGATCATGTGTCTGTCCCTGAACTGATCCCCATAGCTAGGGGAATGCATGGCACCAACTGGCTCATCTTGAGGTGAGCCTCCAGTGAGAGGCTGAAGTGGAGAGAGTATCATCAGGAGAAGAGCGAGGGGCATGGGAAGCCAGGCCAACAGAATTCTTCCGCAGGCTCATCAAGGAAAGGATTAGAGCTGAAACTGTAGACATAAGTCCTCATGTTTATGTCCTTTCCAGGGAGAAGATTCACGGCTTTGGTTTGTCACCAGATCCTGACCCGAGGAAATGGCTGTTCTAAGATAATTGCAGAGAGTGGACCAGACTGAATTTGCTGTTTAACCATCCTTACCTCTTGGAGGGGAGTCAGGGTACAGGGTCTGTAGACTAGGCTGGCCTCGAACTTACTATGTAAGCTGAGCGTGGCTTTGAACACCCAATCTTCCTGCCTCTACCTGCTGTTGAGCTGCTGGGCTTATGAATATGTACCAGCACACTCAGTTGGTGTTCTTGCTGATCATCACTAGTCTCCAGAATTTCACAAAGTGTGGAGTAAGCATCTTCCCGTGTTCTATGGCACCTTGATTTGACCATTAAGGGGCTGACTCGTGCCTATCTGGAGAGCCAGCCCCAGTTTGTCTACAGCTGCTTGTCTTAGGCAAGAAAAGGCCCTCTGGGAGCTGCTCCTCACAGCGGCTCTGAGGCTTCTCACAAGTGGATATTTTCCTGGTAATCCCCAGCCAGGGCTTGGTGTGGGCACTGTTGGCACCATATGATGTCAATCTGGCTTGATACAGTGAATGGTGAGCAAACATGGGCCGGCAGCAGAATCCCCCACTTCCTGAGCATCCACAATCAGAGACGCATTGAAGTTGAAACACACGGAGACCTACGCCCTTGCCCTTTGCATGTGCCGGGAGATGAGGTCATCCTTGATCGACCATGGTAAACAGCCAGTCCTCATTTCCCCCCTCAGCCTGCACTGTGGGTTTTAATTGGGTCCAAAGCCTGCTTGGCATTTTGCTCATTTTCCTGATCTATAAGACTCAAAGGCTGGTCCAGAGCTGCTTAGACTTCTGTGTGAACACAACCACTCTGACCACTCCAGTGTGTGTGTCTCTGTGGGTATGACTGTGTGTGTGTGTATGTGTTTGTATGTGTCTGTCTCTGTGTGTGTCTATGTATGTGTCTCTGTGAGTGTATGTCTGTGTGTGTGTCTCTGTGTGTGTAAGACTGTGTGAGTGTCTGTGTGTATATCTGTTTGTGTCACTGTGTGTGTCTGTCTGAATGTCTATGTGTATGTCTGTCTGGGTGTGTCTGTCTGTGTGAATGTGTGTATATCTGTGTGTGTCTCTGTGTGTCTGTGTGTGTCTCTATGAGTGTGTGTCTCTGTGTGTGTATGTGTATGTCTGTGTGTGTCTGTGTGAGTGTCTATGTGTATGTCTGGGTGTGTGTGTCTGTGTGAGTGTGTGTGTGTGTCTGTATGAGTGTGTATATACCTGTGTGTGTCTCTGTATGTGTCTCTGAGTGTGTGTCTCTGTGTCTGTGTATGTCTCTGTGCATCTCTATGAGTGTGTCTCGGTGTGTGTCTGTGTATGTCTCTGTGCATCTCTATGAGTGTGTGTCTCTCTGCATCTCTATGAGTGTGTCTCTCTTTGCGTCTCTATGAGTCTGTGTCTCTGTGCATCTCTATGAGTGTGTGTCTCTATGAGTGTGTGTCTCTGTGTGTCTGTGTATGTCTGCGTGTGTCTCTATGAGTGTGTGTGTTTCTGTGTGAGAGAGAGTAAGGTTGACGACTTGTGTCTTCCTTGACTGTTGTCCACTTTATTTTGTGAGAGATGAGGTCTCTTTGTCAAGCCTGGAGCTTATCAGTTTTCCCAGAGAGCCCCAGGGATCCTGCTGTCTCCATCTCCCAGCATTGGGTTCAGCTTTTCCATGGGTGCTGGGGATCCCAAAGCAGGTCCTCATGTGCGAGGCGAGCCTTTTACTGAATGAGGACAAAAGCAGCCGTACGTGTGGATTCGCTCGGATACCCTTGTGGATCAGGCAGCAGAAGGGCCCACCACTTATGTTCTGGGTGACATGGGTGGGTGACTGGATCCTGCAATCATTAGGTCCCTCACAAAGTGGCATAGTGGGAGTTTCAAGTTCTCAGGTCCCCCAGGGAAGGCTGTCACTATCCAGTGCCATGCAGCATGCTCCTGGGCCACCATCTAGTGCCATGCAGTGTGCTCCTGGGCCACCATCTAGTGCCATGCAGTGTGCTCCTGGGCCACCATCTAGTGCCATGCAGTGTGCTCCTGGGCCACCATCTAGTGCCATGCAGCATGCTCCTGGGCCACCATCTAGTGCCATGCAGTGTGCTCCTGGGCCACCATCCAATGCCATGCAGTGTGCTCCCGGGCCACCATCCAGTGCCATGCAGCGTGCTCCTGGGCACGCCTCTGGGCTGCAACTCATGTTTTCAAGGCTCACATTAACTTTTCAGATTGAAAGGTCCAAACATGAAAATTATTGTTGGAAGGTCTAAAATTATTGTTTTAGAGAGTGTGTGTGCATGTGTGTGCGTGTGTGTGTGCATGTGTGGTAGGTGAGTGTGTGGGGTGCCAGTGCTTGCACATATGGTACACATGCGGAGGTCAGAGAACAATCTCTGGTTGTGGTCCTCAGGCTTCTTACACCTCTTGCTTGAGACAGGGTCTCTTGTTGGCCTGGAACTTTGCCATGTAAGCCAGTCTTGTTGGGCCACAAGTTTCCAGAGAGCTGCCTGCCTTCCACCACGTAGTGTTGGAACTATAGGTGTGTTCTGGCTTTCTCAAATTCGGACTCTCAGGTTTGTAAGTCAAGTGCTTTACTTACTGTCCCCCAGGTCTTCAGTGTGATGTTTGTTGTTTATTTGACTCATGGCCTTGTGGCCCTGTGTGTTTCTCTCCTGTTGTGGGTCGTCACAGAGGGCAGTAATGAATTCATGTTCTTGGTCAAGTAGCTGAATTTACATTTTAGTCGTTGGAAGATGATTGTATTAGAACAGAGGAATCAGGAAAAGGCAAGCCTTTCTCACTTAGAGTCAGTTCATTCATTCATTCATTCATCCTTTAATCACTGGTGTAAGGACTTGGAGTGACTAACGATCCTTCTCCCAGCCCTCCGACTGCCTGCCAGCTGCTTATTTCTTCCATGCTAGGGGTGCAAGAGTTGTAGAGGTGGAGCTGCACCTCAAGTGTATCTCGTACGGATTCGTGACTCCTTTTCAGTGGCACCACATCAAGCCATCTCCTGTCTTCCCACAACACGTGACTCCTTTTTAGTGGCACCACATCAAGCCATCTCCTGTCTTCCCACAATACATGCCTCAGGGCCTTCCGTGCACCTTGGAGGGCTCTCTGGGGGAGGCTGCCCTGTGCTTTTTGCTAATCCCTTTTATGATGTCAGCTCCAAAGACTTCAGGGACCAGAATGGTATTTCTGCCTCCCACCATGCCAAGTCGTGACAGGCCCTCTGCCTGTTCCCTGTGCGGTATTTCTCTTGACACAGCCTGAGGTCTTTCTCCTTCTTGGCACTGCATTGTGGGTAGCTGAGGGACCCTTTGTTCCCACATGGGTAGCAAGAAGTGTTCATAAAAGATAATATCTGCCCGTCCCTCTCTCTGCCTTTGGTGGTCTTTCTTCAGACCAGTCCTTAGTGAGTGCTCAGACATGGAGCAGCCTTCCTGATGCCAGCTCGATATTTTAAGCTTGGCATGCAATATCACAGCCAAGAATGTTTTGATTTGAAAAGAAAGGTATGGTAGCCAATGCGGATCCCTCAGAGCCATTCGGGGCTCTCAGCCCCTAATATCTGAGTAAAGGGGGTTCGTGAGGCATGCTTTGGAGGTGGTGGGTGCTGACTGATGTCAGGCTCTGGATGGTGCTGTTGTGGTCTGTGGGTCCCTCCATTGGCAAGGCAAACTCCTTGCTTTGCATAGCTGGGTTTACAGAAGAAGCAAAGTGGCTTAGAACGGACCCCTTCTCTGCCTGTCTCACGAGGGTGTCCTTGTCAGCAGGTCTAGACACCACTAAGGGCAGGTTCCACTTTCCTTGAAATGGATCTCTGTCTGACACTTAAACAACATTGGGGTTATTTTATGGTGGTTTTTGCTGCACGCCCGGCCTTCTTTCTTTTGGATCTCTTGAGTTCTGGTTTGGGCCTGTCACTGTCTTGCCCATGTGTGAATGTGCTGGTCTGAGTGTGCTTGCCCATCACTCTCCAGCTCTGCCAGGACCCCTTGGGCCCCTGGGGAGAGAAGCAGCGTGAGCTTACTGGGAAGGGCGCTGTGCTGCGTGAGATGGCTCTGACTGACAGCTTGCACAGAGGAAATGACTTTGCAAACAGGGAAACAAGAATGCTCTCAGCGTGATCTTAGAGTGCAATGGGCTGACTAGCACACTTTCTGGGCATGGGTTGATGCTTATATAGATGCTGATGCAGATAACAGCCCAGATGCAGACACAGTTATAAACTGTGGTACCCGAGGATATCAGTTCAGCAGACACAGGCCATCTGTCAGGGAAGGTTCTGGAGATGTCTGCTGAGTGCCCAGTGCTGGGCACACCGAGGGGCTGCTATTCTGTAAGAACAACTGCCACTCAGGGGCTTGGGGCTGGGTCCCCAGCAGCCAGGTCTACATTCCAGGTCCCCAATTTCTAGAGGGGCTTTCAGACCTAAAATTCCTGCTTTGTGTCCCTCTCACCCCATTTCAGACAGACCCTCTGAAAACCAGCTGTACACACTGGCATTTTGCTCCTACATACTTGGATTGGGCTCTCAAGAGCAAGGATAGCCACCTTCCTAACAAATGCCACCCACGTCCACATATGTCCTCTATAGCTCCTTTATCTTCTTTAGTTCTATGTGCCTGTGTGTGTGCTTGTAGGTGCATCCATGTGGAAGCGAGCAGTTGACACTGGTTACCTTCCTCAGTTTCTCTCCAAATTGCCTTTTGAGCTGGGATCTCTCACTGAATCTGGAGCTCACTGATTGGCTAGGCTGGCCAGCCAATCAGCTCTGGGGATCCATCTGTGTGGGCCCTCTCTGCCCAGTGCCCAGTGTTAGGGCTACAGATGTGTGCTGCAGGGCCTGGTTCTTACAAAGGTACTGGGGATTGAATCCAGGCCTTCATCAACCGAACCATCTCCCCAGCCCAGAACCCAGCCAAAGATCACAAGCTACCTTCGGTTTTCATGAAGCTTTAGTGTACCCGGTGAAGTGTGGGTTCCAGTCCCCTCCACTCTTCTTGACTTCTGTTTTAGGGACATTGACATTCATTCAGCTACATGTCTTCATGATGATTTAGGTTAAACGTTTCTGCTAAGAGTGTGACCCCAGGTGCTGCTATGCGCTGTGCGCAGCTTGGGTTGCAGAGTATTGAGCTGGGTCCCACTGTTGTGGGCGCCACGTCCCACCCTGACCACACCCCGCCCCGACCACGCCTCCACCCTGACCACGCCTCCCCTCTGGACCACGCCTCCACCCTGGCCACGCTTCCCCCAGCCATGCCCCGCCCTGACCACGCCCTGCCCTGGCCACGCCTTCCCTCCTGGCCATGCCTCCACCATCAGTGGCTGTGTGCTGGGGTACACTTACTGCACTGTGTGTTCGAGTGCTAATTTCTGCGCTTGAGATCTGCTTGCTGTCCATACTTTGATGTTGTCATTATTGTGGGGCATTTCCTGACTCAATATTTTGTGGAGCATTGTTCTTCCTCGTCTTTTGGACTGAACACCTTGTGGCTGGGCAGGACAGGAAGGGGCGGGACTTTGGAGGAAGGGGGCCTTGGGTAGGACGCTGGGGAGTTGCCATCAGAATGTGGGAGGAGGAGGCGGCCAGGGAGCGACCAAGATGGCAGGTAACTTGCCACATGACTGGGAAGCAGGCTGCGAAGTAGACTAAGACCGCATTGTCGGGGTAGAGTAAATCAGAATCTTTCCAACTATACTGCAAGAATCTTAAGATAAATATAAGGTCTCTATGTCATTATTCAGGAACAAGAAAGGGCGGAGAAAAGCCCATTCTTTTACAATGATGGTTTCTTCTGTTGTATCTAACAAACCCAGAGGGAAGGATTCTCGGGTTCTAAGTGACCCAAACTGAATCAGAAGAGCCCCCACACAAGTGAGGTTTTACTGTCTCACATAGCCAGCAAGCAATATTTTCTAGATTTAAGCTGATGCTAAGTTGGATATCAGGTCATCATGTATAGATGATTTTGCCGTCTTTGTCTCTCTCTTTATGTAGTCAGAGATGATTTCAAAGTGCTGGTCCTCCAGTCTCTCCCACGCTTGGCTAATTACCAACTGAGTGTCAAGCCCACCCCATTTCCTCGACCCCTTGCTGATTCTCCTTTTGTGGGATTTCTTTCCCAGAAGCAGTTTTAGCCGAAGGCTCACTGACCTTAGAATCAACCACACCGGAAAGGGAGCCCTCATAGTGAAGGATGGTTTGGTTTCCAAGGCCCAGGGATGACCCCGCTGGGTTCCTTGGTTACAGATTGTCAAGGCCTGAACTGCTTCCTCTCCTTGAAGCTGGAGTTGGCCTGTAGCCTCTGTCTTCCTTGGACTTTGCTCACAAGGGAGGGCTACATGAAAAGGCCTGTGTTGGAGCAACAGCCTGGCACCAGAAACTTGCAGAGCATGAGCCTAGGGCACTGGGACCTGGTGAGTGTGTGTGTGTGTGTGTGTGTGTGTGTGTGTGTGTGTGTGTGTGTGGCTTCTGCTTGGAGGAGGTGGAGCCATGGTGCCGTCTGCCCTCCAATGGCAGTTGAACACTGTGGTATTAGTGGGACGGGGACAGAGGCAGGGGTCAGTTTGACTGCATCCCTATCTTCATGGTGACTTTTTGCCCATCTTCTGAGACCTGCTATCCACCTCCATTCCTGGTACAGGCTCTGAGCAATGTGCACACTGTGTCTTTAGCCTCAGGATGAAGAAGCTGAATCAGCACATACAGGAGGAGTAGCTGTCTCGAGGCCATGTAGACAGTTAGTGGCAAATGCAAAACCAAGTTGGTCCAGTCAAATCCAGGCTCCAGGGAGGATATTATTTTGAGTAGTAAACACTTCAGACCTTAATGGCCTTTTAACCCCACCCCAGTCCTGCCACTACAGCCCAAAGCAGTTATTAGACAGCATGGAAATGATTGGCATGGCTTCTTTCCAGAAGGACTGTTGCAATAACTGTATTTAGCTCCTGTGCTGTGTCTACTGTCTTTGCCATCAACTAGTAATGGGGCCTGCTTCCCAGGATGCTCCACTAACCCTCTGTGTGTGTACTGGTTTCCACAGACAAACCAGTCTGCACAAACAGCAATGGGGTATATGGGGAGACAGAGGTTCAAGAAGCCAGCCAACCAGAATGCCTCTCTGCTCTCTACTGAGGAGATATATCTCTTGACTAGAGAGAGCCTTTAGGGGTGTGCTAACCTGAGTTGATCCTCAAAAGCTATTTAGAAGTTCTTCAAGTTACATGATGCTCTCTGGTGTGACCCAGGTGTTCCTCAGTGTTAACCTGCCCAGCACTTAGGTGAGTGTAAGGCAGAGGCAGGTGGCTAACCAACCACACTGGGCACAGTCTGTCACTCCAGGTTAAGGTAACAAGAAACACAAGTTGAGTACTTTGAGAAACTTGGAAAATATGAGTTATCAAAAAGCATTTTGCTGAAGGAGTAAATGTAGGGTAAGTTTTTAACATCTTGTGAAGTGGAAACACCGAAGGGTTCTTTGGAAAGTCAGTTGGATGGTGTTCTGCTGGGGCAAACACGTGAAGGAGTGTTTCATTAAAGTGGACACGTGTGAAAGTCTAAGGCCGACTCATGGAGGAATGTTTTGCTGAAGGAAATGCAGGAGAGAGGATGTTCTGCTAAAGCAAGCATGTAAAAGGACATGTGATGAAAGATTCTTTGCTAACAACACGGCATGTATTGGTCCACCTTACACTGTGTAGTTGAGCTGCACTTGTTGGGACTCCATAGAGAGAAACGCACCAAAAAACTCCTGGTGGTGTGCTGCAGTTTCTTGCTGCGTCTAAGGACTCGGGCTGATTGGATGCAAGTGCTGAGGCAAGGCCCATGGAGGACGCGTGATGTTTGGAGGGTATAAATAGAACTTTACAGAGTGATGGAGACAGAGCTTGGCTTGCTGGTACAGCTAGCTGTGTAAAGCTTGTGAGTGGTGTGTCTTTGTTGATCTTCACTTCCCTGAGAGAGGCAGAGCAGAGAACTTTTCCTGGTGTCCCTCTGGGTCCCTCCTGCTCACTCGAGCCAAGGCTGAGGCCTGGCTGTCTCTTCTAGGTCCTGTCCAACTGTTGTGGACTGTTGGTGTGCCCATGAAGTGCTTTCGAGTGGATCAACCTGCCACTGCCTGCTAACCTGTGAACTGAACTGCCAATTTCCAGACAACTCAGATGGGAGTTGCTCTGAAGAACCTTTCTAAACAGGTCCACTTCCTTTGTATCCTTTCTTTTCTACCTCCTCTGGTGGGTGGTGGGTTACAAGGGGGGGGGTTAAAGCATTTAAGAACCATCATTAAGAATAGGATTTGAAAAAAATTAAAGTTAGAATCTTGACAGCATAGGGGAGGTTTAGGGGATGGCACTTTGTTTCTAAGTCATTGTTTTACTTTAAAGCAATGGAAACTCCAAGTGATACACAGTGTAGTATATAGTACACAACACACTCACATGCACACACACACTCATATATGCACACCATACACACCACACACATGCACATCACACACACACACGCACACACACATACACACACACACACACACGTTGGTAATGCTTAAAGAAAGATGAATGCTGCAGGTTGGTGATGTACTTATGGGTCTAAGCAGAAGTGTTTGTAGCTGGTTTTGTTTTTTCTTTTGTGTGTTTCTACTCTTATTTTAAATTAATCATGCAATTACCAGTTTTAACTGAGCCAGCCAGAACGGCTTCCATGTTCCCACGAGCCAACATATCTTCTCCTATCTTAAGGTCTCTTATCGTTTGAGACCTAATAATAACCCAAGCTGACATTTTCATGTCTCAGATTAGGTGGCCTAGATCCAAAACAGAGCATCCTTGATCATGGGCCTTTCGAGTAGACAGGCTGACTAAGGGATTCTCTGTGGTGTTCTACCAATGGTAATGCTGTTCCTGGCAGAGTAGACAGGCTGACTAAGGGATTCTCTGTGGTGTTCTACCAATGGTAATGCTGTTCCTGGCAGAGTACTGCCCTGGCAAATGTGTCCCTGCCATAACCCTTGGGACATCAGAATATGTTACTAGCAAAATGGATTTTCAGATATGATTAAGGCTGAATACCTTAAGAGGATATTTCCCTGAAATCTGAGTGGACCAAGCTAGTGACAAAAACATCAGAATAGTAGAAGAGAAGGCCTGAGGAGTTGACCTGAGGGTTGAAGGTAGGCCAGAGTCCTGGTGGAAGGGATCTGGACTCACCCTTGATGTCCTTGATGACCAGGAAGGGGAACAGAGTGAGAAGGGTGGGCAGCCCTCAGCAGTTAGTGTGACCTCCAGTCAACACGCTGTGTGAACAGGGGTGGGCCATCTTTACTCTCTCCAGAAGGAGCCTGGCCCTACTGGCACCCTGCTTTGAGTCTCCTGAGGCCCACGTTGGACTTCTCACACACATGCCGTAGCAGTGGCGGGTTGGACTTCTCACACACATGCCGTAACAGTGGCAGGTTGGACTTCTCACACACATGCCGTAGCAGTGGCAGGTTGGACTTCTCACACACATGCCGTAGCAGTGGCGGGTTGGACTTCTCACACACATGCCGTAGCAGTGGCAGAAGGCTAATACGGTTTCAGTGGTGATGATGGATTCCTTCCCCTTTCAGAACATTCTGGTTCACAGATGTCATAGAGAAGGTTCTAGAAGAGTTTCTCATGGAGCAGGATCAATGGTGTAGAAACTCTTGGGTGAAGACAAATGAGTTACTAAGAAATTGGCATCTGAGAAAACGCAGAGTACCCAGACTGCAAGCAACGTGGACTCCCTGCTGGGTTGGTAGGTGGGCCTTTGTGGGCAGGAGCAGAGACGGGCAGAGGACATCCGGCTGTAGAGCACACTTGTCAGCAAAGTCCCCTTTTGGTTATCTGGAGACACGTTTTGGAAGGGTAAGCTTGCTCATTCTTCCAACAAGATCACTGAGAACCAGCCAGGTACTAGGCACTGGCCTCTGGGGAGGGGACAGGGTCAGGCAAGCTTCCTGCATGAGACCAAGGTCATAAGGAAGAGAACAAACCAACATGGTAATGCTGTCTGAGTGTATTACAAAGGCAGCTAAGCCACCTTCCTCATGGGTCAGTGGCCACAGTTAATACTGTGGTCATTGGAGTAGTCATGAAGGTGGAAGGAATAGCTGGCGCAAAGGCAGCGGGAGTGGTGTGGTCCAGGGAACTCATGCAGAGAGTCTGTGGAAGAGCAAAGCGGCTGGGGAAAGGGTCTGGAGTGGTCTGAGGTCAAACTGAAGAGCGGCTCGGGGGCCAGATCAGGAGGAATTGGACAAATAGTCTATGGAGGATGTTGTTGGAAACCCGTAATTAGTGAGAGGTGGTGGTGACCTGGGCCAGGACAGTGTTGCACAGGCAGGTGAGGGGTGGTGGGTAGGCTTTAGGACAGCATCCTGTTCCTGTTCAGTTCCTGCTGAATTGGCTGCTGGAGGGAGGGAAGAGCTGAGCCAGTGCCTAGCCTGGGAAAGGCTACTGTTTCCTGAAATGCTGTTTGCACGGCTGGAAAATGTCAACATGGGCTTTCTCCCCGTGCATAGAAATTCAGTTACTAACGACGACCAAGAGTGTGCAGCCAGGACTCAGAACAAGGCAGTCCCGAACCGATAGTGCTTGCTGTACTAAACTCATTTTCTCAGCACAATTAGGCAAGCAGTGTTTTCCTCTGTGTCTCAGGCAAGGGCTCCGAAGCCCAGAGAAGTTGAATAACTCGTTAAGGTCACTGCTGGGGTCACTGCCATTCCAGCTGCAGAGAGCAAAGCAGCTATTAAGAGCCAGGCTATCTGAGAACCAAGATACTGCCTCCTAAGACCGCGGTCAGGTATACAACTAACCATGTGGCGGAATTAAACACATTTGCCACCTTTGCCCTACTTAAAGATTTCGTCTAAGCTATTAGTTCATGGTAGAGAGCAGTTTTATTCTTCAGGGGACATTTTGCCCATTACAGAGGAGACCAAATACCCAACAACCTAAAGATGGGAAGATTTGTGGCTCTGGTTTCCTGGTACTGTCCACAGTGGTGACAAGGCCATGAGGTGACTCCTCACATTTATAAAGGCTCTAGGTGACTTGTCATGTCGTATCTGCAGTCAGGAAGCCGAGAACAGGAAGTGGGGCTGGCATTACCTCTTAAAGGATCTAAGGCTCTGGAAACAGCATCAGCACTTGGGCCAAGGGTTCCAACCCGAGAGTCTAAGGGCAACAGTCCACACCTATGCCACCCTCTAGGTGTGCCAGATCTCCAATACACAGAATAACCCCCAACAAAGAACTTTCTAAGCCCAACCGTGCCTGCAGGTCCCAGGAGGAGACTGTCACTGGGAGGCCTGATGTGATTGTCCCTGGTCTATAGTGACAGGGTGGGGCACACTGGGAGGAGACTACACCCTGCTTTCCAGTCAGATATTCCAGTTTGAGGCCTGGGACAACAACCAAACCCAGGTTATCATTCCCTCAGGGTCAAGGAAGGGACTGTGGGCAGCAAAGTCTGGGCAGGGGAAGGGAGACCTCAGGTGGGGCCAGTCTATCATCAGGAGTTGCAGCAGGGGTGGGGACCAGAAGATGGAGAGTGGCGTGTGTGGGCCCTGTGGGGCGTGGCTCCTGCAGACAGGCCCAAGCAGGGAATTCTGTGATGGTTTTCAGGGGCCAAGCTGCTCCCTCTTGATGGGAGGGATACCTCAGCAGGGGTAAAGTCAGGTTCTAGAGGGCTTGAGAGACCTAGCCTAGGTGTGGCCTTGTGCAAGGAACGAGCAGTGTCTCAAGGTGACATCTTGTATGTTTCGGGGACCATTGCTCAGCTGTGCTTGAAGACGACAGCATTGGCCTGTGCCGGGGAAAGGTTTAAGTGGTTGCTGCAGAAGTGGAGGACGTGAGGTCAGTTATTCGAGAGACCACCCATCATTACAGACTAGGAAGAAGAGGCACTGTGAGGCCAGTGGCTTGTCCTCTGGGGCTGTCCCCTGTGTCGACAGCCAGGGAGGTTGCTAACAGAAAACCTGGGAGTAAGACTGTTGAGGCCACAACTTGGGACACAATGCAGGCTAAAAGGCAGCAGTGGGAGTAGTTCACCATAAGCAGGAATGGCTGTGCTCAGCAATGTATGTGCAGCGAGCTGTATAGCTCCCCCTCCTCCTCTTCCTCTGTTTCCTCTTTCTCTTCCCCTCTCCTTCCATCTCTTCCTTCTCTCCTCACTCTTCCCCCTGCCCCTCCCCCAGTGCCTCTCTTTTCCCTGGAAAGTCCAGTGTCCCTGTGAGCTTGGAAGGAGCTGCCTGAGACTCTCTGTTCAGCTGGCATCCACAGCCCTGAGCCACCAGAGCCTGGAGAAGATGCAGCTGTACCTGGTGCTTCTCCTCATCAGCTTCTTGCTGACTCCGATCGGTGCTCCCATCTTGGGGCGCTGCACGGTGGCTAAGAAGCTCCATGACGGGGGTTTGAATTATTTTGAGGGCTACAGCCTTGAAAACTGTGAGTAAGACCCTCTCAGGTCCCGTCTCCTTACCTCGATCTCCACCCCCTGCCATCTCATCCCCTGCCACCAGCATCTGCTCACACCACACACTGTTCCACCATATAGGGGTGTGTCTGGCTTATTTTGAGAGCAAGTTCAACCCCTCAGCTGTCTATGAGAACTCACAAGATGGCTCCACCGGCTTTGGCCTCTTTCAGATTCGTGACAGTGAATGGTGCGGCCACGGCAAGAAACTCTGCAGCGTATCCTGCACTGGTGGGTCCCTTCCCTCCAGTTGCTCGGGGCACAGGAGCCTACAGAACCTACATGTTTGGAAGAGGCAGGGAGAGGGAATTGGGTGTGTCTGAAGCTCTTTTCTGGGAGGTGGAGTGCTAGCCTGACGGGGGAATGAGAGAAGGGATATGTTAGCCTAAGAAGGATAAAAGATGAAAGCCAATGGGCCCAGAAGGTGCTGGGATGTCTGGGATGTTGGGAGCAGGGGCGGGCCACAGAGCTCAGGCAGCTCAAGAGTAGGAAAAGATTGCTATGTCTGGTCCTATGTCCCCCATGCATGTCCACTAGCTCCCTAAGGGGAGTCCTACTATCATCATGACAGACCAGAAGTGGTTATAAGGAGGAGACAGGAAGAGCCCAAAGAGGACTTAAGAATCTCCGGCTGAGAGGAGGCAGCTGGCCAGGGTCCTCTCCTGTGTCCTGTGAGCTTTGGGGAGCTTGGTCAAGAGTTTTCCTAAGCCCTTGGCAGGTGTCAGTTCCGTTAGTGCTCACAGCAGCCTCTCGGGAGTACAGGTTCTACTCCGCTCTACAAACAGGAAATTGGGGCCCAGATAGAGCGAACCCACACCCAAGGCCTTGTGGCTATTGAGTGAAACTGGAGGTAGACACAAATGAAAAGTGGGTCCCAAGTAGGCAAGGAGTCCCTGACACCTGAGGGATCTCTGCAGCAGAGGGTCTAAGTCCCAGCATCCTTGGGCCTCATTAAAGAGCATTTCCCTCTACCCTGATTAATGAGGAATGTCCAGGGTTTTCAGCCTCTGTAAATGACAGGCCATGAGGGCAAACACTGGGAAGGGAGGTTGTAAGGTGAAGAGATACGCTTGCTGTCATCGGATACCACAGCATCAATCTATTTCCTTTCCTTCGTAGCTTTACTGAATCCAAACTTAAAGGATACAATCAAGTGTGCCAAAAAAATCGTGAAAGGGAAACATGGGATGGGGGCATGGTAAGTGGGTGTCTGCAGCTCACACTGAAGGCTGGAGGGATGGGGGCATGGTGAGTGGGTATCTGCAGCTCATACTGAAGGCTGGAGGGCTGGGGGCATGGTAAGTGGGTGTCTGCAGCTCACGCTGAAGGCTGGAG
>NW_022196906.1:115721569-115731487 GCF_008632895.1 Mastomys coucha | reverse complement strand
GCTGGGGGCATGGTAAGTGGGTGTCTGCAGCTCACGCTGAAGGCTGGAGGGCTGGGGGCATGGCAAGTGGGTGTCTGCAGCTCACCCTGAAGGCTGGAGGGCTGGGGGCATGGTAAGTGGGTGTCTGCAGCTCACGCTGGGGGCTGGAGGGCTGGGGGCATGGTAAGTGGGTGTCTGCAGCTCACGCTGGGGGCTGGAGAGCTGGGGGCATGGTAAGTGGGTGTCTGCAGCTCTAGATGGAGGCTGAACAAGGCGGTGACCAAATCCCTGGCAGAAGAAGCAACTGAGGGCGGAAGGGAACCCACACGTCCTGGCTCACAGTTTGAGGGGCTCAGCCTGTTGTGACAGGGCAGTCAGTGTGGCAAGAGTGTGCGAGGTGCCTGGCTCATGAGAGTCCCAGTCAAGGAATGATAGAAGGTGAAGGATGGTTCTCAGTTGTATTTTCCTTTTGGCCAACCCATGGACTGGGGCTGCCCATACTCAGGGTAGGCTGTCTATACTCAGTGGAACCTCTCTGGAAGAGTTCCCAAGAGGACAGTCAGAGGTGTGTTGTCTAGTGAGGTTAAATGTCCGTGATTCACCATCATAGCTCACATTAATAACACACACACATTGTCTGTCTGTCTGTTGGTCATATGTTGTCTGTACATGTGTATATGTGTGTGAAGGCTAGGCATTGATATAATCTGTCTTCCTCACTTGCCCTTCCCTTCGTTTTTTTGTGAGACAGGGTTTCTCATGGAACCTGAAGTCTGCTGGTTCATTCGGATTGCTGACTGGCCAATGAGCTCCAGGGTCCACCTCCTTTTGTGTCCACTCTCCATTTCTGGGATTTGCCACATGTTTGCCTTTTCACTTGGTTCTGAACTCAGGTTCTCATGGTTGCACTGTAAGCAACTCTTTACTGAGTTGGTCTGTCTCAGAGATCAGCGTTTTTACCTTTTAGATCTATGTATTAATTTTACTTAACGTGTGAATGTTTTGCTTGTATGTATGTGTGTGTCCCATATGTGTGCCTCCCACCATGGAGATCAAAAGAAGTGATTGAATTCCCCTGAAACTAGAATTATGAATGGTTATGAATCACCATGTGGGTTCTGGGAACTAAACTTAGGTCCTCTGAAAGAGCAACCAGTGGTCTTAACTGCTGATCTATGTATTTTCAGCCCTCTGAGGTTAGACCTTTTTATTATTGCTTTAAAAAAAATTTTGAGTATACAGTATGATATTGAATTTAAACTGTAGCTTATAGCCCTGTGTCTAGTACTTATGTGACACTATCCTGGAGCAGTGTGAACAAATGTCTACATACCTAAACAGATCAAATTAACAATTCTGTCATAGTCCAGCTAGGTAAACCAATGACTTTCTTAGTGTTATTTCAGGCACAGGGACAGCTCAAAGACACTGTAACATCAATAAGCCTACCCTAATCTCAATGTGGACTCATTAAAACTGTAAACCTGGAGTGATGTGTGCCTTGTAGGCAGAGGGATTGATTGGAATCTCCTCCCCTAAGAAGCTGTACATGGCTTCTGTAACCTTGGAAAAGGAGAAGCCTTTGAGTGTCTTGTAAGTTTCAGGGACTTTCTGAGACTTGTGAATTGTTCACTTCCTTGATCTTAAGAAGCCTCCCTCTGAGAATGGAAATGTTTTAATTCAGAGGATGGTCATTTAAAACTGCCATATTATATATTGTACCATTTTAAATTTTAATTTTTATATCTATCATTGTTGCTGTCACAAATATTCAGCATTTTAGAACTTGCATGTTCTTTCAAGTGTCTGCCTGGGACATCTCCTGCAGGGAACATTTTAGGACTATTTGGTATATTAAAAAGCTGAAGAGAAAAACTGGGCTTGGTGGTGCATGCCTACCACCCCAACTTTCAGGAGGTGGACGCAATAGGACCATGAACTTAGTTCAGCCTCAGCAACATGGTAGGTTTGAGGTCAGCCTGGGATATATGAGAACCTACTTAAAATAAAACAGAACATAAAGAAATGAATAAACACACACTGGAGAGACACGGTGAACCACCATGGGGTATTGTCTCTCCCCATCAGGAGGCTTGCATCTCCTCTGCTCAACAGCCTAGGAAACCACAAACTCTGGCCCGTCTTGGGAAATGGCAACGTGTAAGACGTACAAGACTGCTGTTTTGTACTTGGTGTTTTTAGCTGCATGAAAAAGTGATCATCCTTTTTACGTGTCCTTGTTACTTTTCTGTGAGGTGCTTATTCATTCTTTTGTTACTGCTTGCAGTCAACTCCCTATCAGGAAGTCACTTAAGGAGGAAAGGTTTATTTTGGGAACTTGGTCCATCATAGTGGGAGGATAAGGCCCACATGTCTGCTGATCAGGAAACTGAGCGGGGAAATTGGAGGTATTCTGCTAACTGGCTCCTTCCCTCCTTGCTTTTCTCAGTTTCGTACACCAGCCTTTGGGGTGGTCTCACCTGTGTCCAAGGCAGGATTTACCACAGCCAGTTAAACCTCTCTGGAAAGCCATTCACAGGCACTCTACGTGTGTCTTAAGATGATTATAAACCCCATCAGACGGACCATCAATATTGTCCACTATCTTATGTTTTCTTTTATTCCTATCAACTATTTTAAGATTAAGAAATATTTTTAAATGTGTGTGTGTGTGTGTGTGTGTGTGTGTGTGTGTGTGTGTGTGTGTGTGTGCAGTTCCTGCAGAGGCTAGAAGAGAGCATTGTGTTCCTGGAACTAAAGTTCCAGGCAGTTGTGAGCTGCCTTGTGGTTGCTGGGAACTGATCTCTGGTCCAGTATAGGCTTTTTACTAGTGAGACATCTCTTCAGCCCCTTCTTACATAAGTGATGCATTCTTTATAGACTAGGGCTGTGGAATCTTGGTCAACCACATCTGTGTGAGTTGTTGTCTTGGGTTTATCATTTGTATTTTGACTTTGTTTATGGTGCCTTCATCCTAAAGGAGACCTAACAGTTTCTTAGAATAAAATGCATCTATCTTTTCTCTTGAGGCTTCTGGGCCTATGTGAAGCCCCCTTCTTAGAAATGTCTTTAAGAATGGAGGAGATGGCTCAGTTGGTAACGTTTTTGCCTTGAAAGCATGAGGACTTTGATCCCTAGAACCCATGACTAAAAATCAATGAAGTATAGTGGCATGCGTTTATAATCCCAGGGCTGGGGAGGTAGAGATGGGTGGAGTCCTGGGCCTCACAGGGCCAGCAGCTTCAGACCAGTAGGAGATCTGATCTCAAAAAGCAAGGTGAACCATGCCTGAGAAACAACACCTGGTTGTATCCTTTGGCTTCCATATGCATGTGCACGCACACACACATTCGTGCACACCATACACATGCACATCTGCACACTCACGCACACACAAGTGCCCATGAATTAAAGGTATTTTATCCTAAAGGCTTTAGAGAACTCCATCCATGTCTTCTCATATTGGAACTCTGCAGACACCAAGTAAGCCTAGATACTTTTACTAAACTAAAAAATAGAATTTTCATGATTTTATCTTTCTATGCTTAAAGTTTGGATTCCTTTGGAATCGATTTGGATGTGAAAAGTGAGACAGGCAAGTAAGGGCCTTTAGTTTTTGCTGTGTCTACTCGTTGTTGTCAACGTCAGGAATCCATTAAAAGCAGCCTCATTGCTAACACAACAGACTGCTGCACGCAGTGGCAGGAATCTTGTTAATGGTAACTGTCTCCTGAAAGTCTGAGGCTCCTCTCATCCATGGTCTGGGCTTTCTGATGAACTGGTCAGCTTGGCCAAGTCTCTAGGATAGACACTAGTGAGCTAAGTCGTCCTTGTTGTGTGGCACTACGAAGCAGTATACTGGACCATGCTGGCTGAGGGGGCCTTACTGTCCAGCATCCTGGTAAGACAGGTTCTTCGTAAGCTGACAGGCATCCATGTATTCTCTACAGCTCAGACTGAGTCACCCTGCTGTGCTGGGTGGACAAGAGAAAAGAGAAGGTCCATACAGTGGAAGGGGAACCCCTTCCACACCATCTGCCCTGAAACTTTATGCTTTCTCTCCCAGCCACTTATTCCCAGGAATGACTCTGAGACTAATTATTTATTAATAGATATCTTAATCATAAGCTTTGCCTTGGTTTATGACTTGCTCTTGCTATTCCTTTTATCCTAACCCGAGTTTAGTGATGGGACTGGTTTCCTCTCCTTGTCTTCTTATGTCTGTGTCCTCAGAGTTCCTGGCTTAAATCTCTCTTTATTCTAGCCTGACTACAGCAACCTGCTAGATTATGTCCCATCTCTTCAGTGTTCCGGGTAAATCTCTCGCACTTCTATTTCCTAGAATCCTCTCTATTCCGGCCGGATGTCCCACCTCCTATTTTTTTCCTCAGCTCATTGGCCACAATCTGTTTTATTGACAGATGATGCTTGTAAGAGATTCTCTCTACACTGCCCCGAGCTATGAAGAGCCTTGGGGTTTCTGAGAATGTGGGGGTGTGTATTTTCTGGATCTTTGTAGCTATAAGGGACCAGGGGACCTCTGTCTACTATGTTTCCCCATCTTGCTAATTTGAGGACCAAGACTGCAGATGGGGATACCAACTGGGGTACAGGCATTGGCCCTAGAGACTGGAGCTGGAGAAATATTGTTAGGGACATCCAGAAAAGATGTTAGAGGTTCGGTTCAGACACCCCAGGAGGGGAGAAGAGGGAGAAGGGATTTTAGATGCTATAGAATGAAGGGGGTACACAGATGGGTAGAAGAAGCCGAGGCCATGGACACTCCCTGGGGCCCTGTGCTAGTCGAAGAACTCTGAAGCTGCCTTAGAAGGCTGGCTAATACATCACGGAGCAAGGGTGCCCTGGTTGGGTGGGGTTCCTGTGTGAGGCAGGGACAGTGTGGGCGTATCATGGAGGAAGCACCTGCATCCACACCAGGGTGAATGCTAAGAACCTCAAAAGCCTGAGTTCCACATAGGAGAGACTCAATGTCCCAGGACCAGCGAGGCAGGTCCAGTTAGGCAGCAGGGCCCTGGGGACCCCAAGCTCTGACAACAAGGACCTGCTGATGATCACTCTGGCCTTTCCTCTGCAGGCCCCTCTGGTCCAAGAACTGCCAGCTGTCTGACATTCTGGATCGGTGGCTGGATGGCTGTGAACTGTAGGCACCGGAGTGGCCCTGCCTCACTTGCCAGCTGTGTCTTGGGACCGAAGATGCTTTTCTGTTTGCTGCTTCCAGTTATCTCACCACTCGACAGCTCCAGATGGAAAAGGACGCCAGTCCTCACTTCATCCAGGGGTGCAAGGTGCAGAATAAACCAGCTAATTACTCAGCCCGGGCCTGAAGTCTCTGCCTACATTATGATATCACGAGCAATATGGCCAGATCATTATTTACCTCTTTCAGGACTTACCATTTCTGGTTCTCAAGGGAAGGCTGTGAGAGAAGGGGTGTTGGTCTAAAGCAGGAAAATGGGGAGGAGACACAGTGGAAGCTGAGAGGAGCCACCAAAGCGGGTGAGAGGCTGGGCAAATGGCTTCTTCAGAGCGAGCGTGGCTGGACTTGGAATTACCTAGGACACACACGTGTGTGAGTGCCCTTTGAGGGTTAGGGTTACTGTTTGAGCTCTTGATTGTGTCCCCTTTAAGACAGTACAGGGGCCACTGTGCCTCCTCTGGGGCCCACCTTTCTCACATTTAAAGATGACACAAATAATACACCTTTAGGTGAGGAAAGCTAGGAATACTGATAAAGGTTATTAAAAATACTCTCCTACACCCACAGTAAACAGGTTATCATTGCTGCATTTCATATTGCCCTGTAGCCCATGCTGACAGCCTGGGGACCTTTAACCTTTTTGCATGTCTCATTCCTGACTTTGAGGGTCCTTGTGTACATGCCAACATCCTTTTTCCCACTTACAAGCACAGGCCACTATTAAATATACAGTATTATATCTTGCTTTTTCTGTTAATAATTTGTGGCCTGATATTTTTGGGTCTATATTAGGACCCTTCCTACGTCCCAGTAGATGGCCAGGCTTTAATGTGCATGATCCTGTATTGTTTAACCTACAGATACATTAAGCAGGCTGAGCAGACAGTGGCCACCTTAAAGGCAAGCCATAGAAAGCAGGCAGACCCTGGCTCCTGTTTGCTGTAAGTTAGAACTTCTGGAGCAGGCTTCCAGTCAAGTTCGATGCTGATGGATCGGTTTGCTCTTGTGCTTCTGCATGGTTTGCCTTGTCTCTGGAAAAAAAAGGATTTTTGTATTTCCCAAACACAGAGCATGAATCCCTGTTGACTGATGTCAGTAGCTGTGGTCCTGGGCTCAGAAGAAGCTTTTCGGACATTGGGGGAAACTTTATTACTGATATTTGGACTTGGCATTGTTTCCATGGTGGACTCAAGAGCCACAGCGTCTGATCGCAGCCCAGTGCTGGTGTAGACCTTAGGGATGCCTGGGGTTATCAGAACACTATCATCTCAAGAGGAACCCAGCTGCCACCTCCTTCCACTCTGTTACTTCCAAGGATGTTCATCGCCCCCTAATGGGCTCTGTGTCAACAAGGATGTGAGGCCCAAGGACAAAGCAAATGTTAGGGTATTGATGGGACCAGCGTTTCCCAACTCCTGGCTTGGTGCCCTCCAGCTGGCTGCTCACAGTGAACACTGATACCTCATCCAAGACCCCTGCTCCTGCTTCTATTGCCAATGCTGGATGAGGAAATGTCACTCTCATAGAGCTGTGTCATTATGTCACTCTCATAGAGCTGTGCCATTATGTCACTCTCATAGAGCTATGTCATTACTACCGCTAGTACCGGCAATTACCATAGAAATCACGATTTCACACAAGGCACATAACTCTTCCCTCACATCTCCAAACTTCTCAAAACCTTAGACGATAAATTTGAATTATGACAGTCTTACAGGTGGCAAGACAGCTCTGGAGAGGTGGCATAACTTGACTTTCATCAGGTAAATAAGAGGTATGAATTGGGCATTTCCTTAGAACCCATGCCCCCCATACACCTCTATTGTTGAAAATAATTTCAGTCTGGGGCTTCCTGCCTTTGATTATTTAGTTCCCAGATAAAAGGCACACAAAACCCTTATATTTATAATAAGCCTATATTAAGCAGTTATCTACACTCTATGCTATTAAAAATCTATTTTCTATCAATAACCCCAGATTATTACTATGTTTCATCTGGGCTGCTCTTAGCTCCAATTGGCCAGCCCTCATGGCCATGCTTTCTTGACTCCTAACCCATGACTTCTTTCTCTCTCTCCACCTTTTTCCTCTCCTCATGGTCTCCTCTGATCCCAAGCCCAGAACACCAAGCTCCACCTATCTCAATTCTGCCCAACTATAAGTATCTTTATTCACCAGTCAGAAATAATTTGGGAGCAAGGTCACTTGAGTCTACCTGTAGACTCTCTCATCTCTGAGGAAACCAGGCCTTGGGAGCGGAGCCTGCACTTGGCATTACAGTGCATAGCAACAGACTGAACCTCAACACACCACTTCCCCAAACCTGGCAATTATATTGGTGTTAATTATCTCCCTCTGTCTGTCTGTCTGTCTGTCTCTGTCTCTCTCTGTCTCTGTCTCTCTCTCTCTCTCTCGAGTACTCATATGAATGCACATGTGTGCACGTGATTGTTCCTGAGGGTACATGTGTGTTCCTGTGCCTATGAGTTCACATGTGTGAATCTGGAGGTTAGGGACAACCTTGGATATCTAGGTGCTGTCTTTGAGGCACTGTTGTCTTTATCTTTGAGGGTTTCCCACTGGCTCAGAACCTGGCAAGTAGGCTAGACTGGATGGCCACTGAGCCTCAATTCCCAGGCAGAGCAGCTGGTATCAAAACACCATTTTGAAGAAAGATGTGATTTTTACATTTAAGTTTCAAAAGTACTGTGAACAGAGCAGACTGTTGTTTCTATGAGACACCCCATTTATGTGTCTACATCTCAGAATAAGGGCTCACACAACTCGGAAGTATTTACAGCTAGTTTGTGCTGGTTTGTAGGAAGCTTTTTCTCCGACCTTGTCAGGTGCCAGCAAGGGTCTGCTGTGCTCACAGCCTGTGGCTCTCTCTGGGCTGCCTCTTCTCAGCCTGTGCAGCTTTCCAAGAGGCAGTGAAGGCTCGTCTCACTCAGCCCTGAAAAACCAGGTGAGTCCTGAGTTCCCTGCACAGAAGCGAGGCTCTCTGACTGAAGGCAACATTTTTCTCTTTGTTTCTCTTCATCGAATGTAGAGCAGTCTGCACTGAGATGTACAAATGTTTCTTTGTATGAGATGCATCCTGGGTACTTTATGAAACTTATGTCAATAAATCCCTCACCAGGCCCTTGTGAAGCAAGTATTTGGAGTCCAGAATTTCCCAACCTGGGGAAGGATATTTAATCTCTCTAAATATTGCTTCTACCTCCTGCAAGATAAGAATAATAACAACATCCCATTGGGTATGAAGATTGACGGAGCACCACGCTGTGACCTCCAGACAAACTCCTGTGACATCCACCTTGTCACCTTGACTGGAGTTAGAACCACCCAGAAGATGCAGCTCTGGGCATGCCTGTGAGGGTGTTTGTAGGGAGGCTAACTGAGAAGGGAGAGCTGCCCTGAACCAAGGTTGCTCTCTCCCATGAGCTGGAGTCTTGAGCTAAATGACTAGGAAGGAAGCAGAAGCAGCTGAGTCCAGAGTTCCTTCCTCCATGTTTCCTGGTTCCTCAGGAAGAGAGGTGAGGGTCAGCACGAGTTACACGACAGGCTGTACCCTCAAACCGTGAGGCAGGATGAGACAGGATGAGACAGGGACCTCCCTGCAGGCAAACTAGACAGGACATGACTGGTGGGAGGGGTGGTTATATGTGCCTGTGGTAGCAGTGGTCTCCAAGATCATTCAGCAAGGGCACTGACCTGATGAGCCATGACTCCTGGCGTCTCATCTCCAGAACAGAAGAGAATGCATTCCTGACTATCTGTGGGTGCTTTTTACAGCAGCAACAGAAGGCAGCACAGGCCCATGCTTGTTCTCAGTGTCTTAAAACTGCCACTTAGTAGGCACCTCTAGAGGTCACACTCAAAATGCAGCCTTGGTGACACAATCCTGCCGCAGTTCCAAGACCTCCCCAGTGTCCTTGTGCTGACAACTCAGCCCCCAAACACGGAGACGAGTCATGGGGACTTATGTTCTGCTGTGCACAGTGCAGTGTTAAGAGTAGATTTTGCTGAAAGCAGGTTTGGGACCAAGGCAAGCCCTCCTTCACCTCCATGCTTGTACACTGACCCCTCCTTCCTCCTGAGCAAGAAGGACCTAGGCAAGCTTGGAATTCCCTGCCTAATAAATTCTTCTTCAGTGAAACACCACAGCTCAGATGTTCTGTCAGAGCAGAGTAAGCAGGCTGAGCTGTCTTCAAAAGTGGGGAGGCTGTTAGTACATGCTAGGCTCTGAATGCAAAATGTCTCCATGCTTGGTCCTCAGCTGCTGTGCTGTTCTGGGACTTGGTGGAATCTTTAGGGGAGGGCTTAGTTGGGGGACGTATGTTTTGGGGGGCGTGTCTTGGGAAGTTACAAATGGCCCTTTCCTCTGTCTACCCATCATGAGGTGGATAGCCTCGGGAACATGTTCTATTGTCATGATGTTCAGCCTCATTGTAAGTCTGTAATCAATGGAGCCATGGACTACGGCCTGACATTGAGGAAAGAATGAGCCAGAATAATTTCTCTCCTTCAACTACTTGTGTCCGGTGTTTGTCACAGTGACAGCACATGATGCTATGTCATAGCTGGGGAGCCCTGGGTTCAGAGTTCTAACAACTGAGTCCACACAGCTAGTGAGGCACGGGAAGAATTGAAGCTCAAGTCTCTGCAGGTCCTTTCCCTCCCCTGTGTCCCCTCCCCTCCCCTATGTCCCCTCCCCTCCC
>NW_022196906.1:115713705-115721455 GCF_008632895.1 Mastomys coucha | reverse complement strand
TGTCCCCTCCCCCTCCCTGTGTCCCCTCCCCTTCCCATCCCCAGGGCCTCCCACAGTGCTGGGAAAGGAACAAAATCTCATCCCTGCTAGGAGGGGATGCATAGACTTGGAAAGTGACAAGAAAAGACTGTGCAAACCTGGTTTAATTAAGTTTAATTAAGTTAATTTGTTAAGGACTTATTGTAGTGAGGGACATTTAAATTAGTATACTTTGTTTTCTTTAATTATTAATTTTCCCACCGAGTTATAGAAGCTCATAATACAATGGACAAAATAGGTCTAGCTGTGGAAATCAGAACCTCTTCATCTATTTCTCCTCAGCAGAACAGCCCACATTTGACTCTTCTGCAACAGCTTAAGGAGTTTGTTTCCAGTTGCAGCCCTCAGCTCGGTTGGATTAACAACACCCCGAGTTGAGTGACTGAAGCAATGTCATGGTTAAGAGCCATAGTGCTCTCAAAGAAGAGCTGAGCTTGGTTCCCAGCCCCCACCAGCCAGTTCTTCTGACCTCCTTGGCCTCCTGCGCCCACTACCACACTTTCCTGCCCAGATGGATTATATCGGTAACAAAATAAACCTTTCATCCCCTCTGTTATAGCAAAACAGAAGGGACCACAGTTGGGAACATGGCAGGGGGGCTGAGGAAAGAAGAAATGCAGGCCTGAGGGTCAGAGACCCTCAAGTAGAGAGGCCTCCAAGTAGATGCAGTGGAAGAAACCCTCAGGTGAGCACCCTACCTGGAGAGAGGTTCAGTAAGTGACATCTGGACCAAGCTGCTTCTCACCCTCACCCTGTCCTGGGTAGAGCCCATGACTTCTTTCTGCTTGGATGGCAACCTTGCCTTTTCATTTGTTTGTTTGTATTTTCCTTTTTGGCTTTTATGAGACAGAGTATTTTTATGTAGCCCTGGCTGTCCTGGAGCTAGCTCTGTAAACCAGGATGACCTCTAACTTAGAGAGGCTCCCGTCTCTGCCTCCTAGTTGGTGGGACATCAGACATCTAACACGTGATTTTCCTTGCACTTAGGGATGGTGGCACCTGCCTATAACCCCACTTTGCTCTGTCTACTTTGAGTTTACATAGTTTGATGGAAAAAAATTAATAATTAAAGGAAACAAAGTTCACTATCACCAGTTTTTCTGCAACAGCATGTAACAAACTAACCTAATTAAATCACTCTTAACATTTGTATAGTCTTTTTTGTCTCTTTTAAAGTAAATTAATTCTACTTCCTGTTAAGGAAGTGATACCAGACAGAGACAAGATCATCACAGTTCTAACTGAATTGGAGGCCGGTATGAATTTACAAATCTACGAGATGGGAAGCAGGAAGTGTGGCTCACTGAGAGCACTTGCTCATTGTATACAAAGTTCCAAACCCAGGACCACACAAACCATCAAAAGGTTCCCTTGCCTTAAGTTGTATCTAATGTCCCCTAGTTCAGAGAAGCCTCTCTTGGACTTCTGGGATAGCAGAGCGCATCTGGCTTTGTAGAGTGGCAAAGAGGGCCGAGGTCTAGACTTTGAGCCACACTGTCAGATAAATTGCTGTCAGGTATCCGGGAACCCCTGCAGGCTCCAGTAAGTGACGCAGTAGCATCTGGGTACAGCTAGGTGAGAAGCAGCTTCTGGCGTCAGTAAGTCAGCTGATGCACATGTGCCATTCCCTAATTCCAGCATACTGCTGGGTATCACCTCACCTTGTCCTTAAACATCTGGGCATTGAAAGGATTTCTCTAGAGCTCTGTGATTGAAAGCACTGGCTGCTCTTTCAGAGGACCCAGGTTTGACTCCCAGAATCCACCTGGTGGCTCACAAACACCTGTAGCTCCAGTTCCAAGGGATCCAGTGCTCTCTCATGGCCTCCATGAACACTGCATTGTAAATGTCACTTTTAGGGCTGGCGAGATTGCTCAGCGGGTAAGAGCACTGACTGTTCCTCCGAAGGTCCTGAGTTCGGATCCCAGCAACCACATGGTGGCTCACAACCACCCACAATGAGATCGGATGCCCTCTTCTGATGCGTCTGACGATAGCTGCAGAAAATTACGCCAGAGCGAGCGGGCCGAAGCAAGCCTGAGCAGAGGTCCTGAGATCAACAGCAGCCACACACATGATCGAACAGTCATCTGTACAGCTACAGTGTACTCATACACATAAAAAAAAAAAAAGAAAAGAAATTAAAAAAAAAAAAAGTAAATGTCACTTTTATTTCCTCAAAGTGATAAGATGAAAGCCATACCCAAGCTGTGAAAATACATGGCTTGGGCTAATCCCAGAGCATTTCTTTCTCTGTTTTATCTCTGGACCTAGATCTGGAACCTCCTAGCCTCCATACAATCTAATCATTCAAATTGACTGATTCAATCTGGCTTGACTTGGTTTCGGACTGAATGGTTCTGTTTGGCCTCATACTAACTTTGGCAATATATTCTAATCTTCTGGCTCCTTCTCATTCTCTGGCTTATTTTGTCTTCATCTGTGTCTAGCTTGTTCTCTCTGAAACCTGACTCTGTAGAACTGTCCCAGCAAAACTGCCACGCACACACATACCACACATACACATATACACATACACACCACACCACACCACACCATACACCACACACACACACCACATATACACATATAGACATACACACCACACCACACCACACCACACCATATACCACACACACATCACAATACACATATACACATACACACCACACTACACCACACCACACCATACACCACACACACACCACACATACACATACATACATACACACCACACCACACCATACATCACACACATACTACACACCCACCACCCATCACACACCACACCATACACACACACACACCATACACATACCACACATCACACCATACACATACCATACATACACACCACACCACACCATACACCATACACCACACACACCACACATACACATACACACATACTACACCACACCACACACATACCACATACCCACCACCCATCACATACTACACACCACACACACATACACACAACACTACACACACACACTACATACGATATGCATACCACACATACACACATACAACACACATATCATACCACAACACATGCAAACACCACATACCACACATATACCACATATCACACACACACCACTCACCACACTACACACACACAGACACCCCACCCATCACCCCCACACACCACATACCACACACTCACCATATACCATACATATACCACATACATGCAACACACACACATATCACACCACACCACACACATATCACAACACACACAACACACACATATACCAATACTACACACACACCACCCACCACACCATACACACACACACACCACATACCACACATACACCACCCACCACAACACACACACATACCATGTACATTATACCTTTTCTCTCTCCCTGCATTGCTCTTAAGTAGCCTCTCTTTCCTGTGCTGTTCTCATGAGAGTGGGCATGTCCTACCTCTGACTCATTCTGTCAAATCTTTCTCTGACTCACCACTGTGTCTGTCCCTCAATTAGATGTTACTTTCAAACATGGCTGTTTCCTTCTACAAACTAAACTTATCTTCACTGTTAGAGAATAAAGGTATATAATAAGGGCATGTCTGTATTCCAGCCAGATCATGCCTTTAGATGTGATCCCTTGCTAGAGCAGCCATGTGTCTGGATTAAAATTCTTCTCCATCTTCCCCCTTTCTGTTTAAGCTAAAAATTATACACAGTTTAACTGTTACAACAGAAACAATTATCAGTCCAACCAATCTAACAGTCTTTGTCATCACAAAGATCCGTTGGCACAATGACCCTTCCTAGTTGCTATCCTGATTGTCCATTTCAGCATTAAGGATTTCCAATCTGCCAGGCTGATGTGTAATCTGCAGCTCTCTCAAGTGTTCGAGGGCCACCTATCTATCTAAAGTAATCTAAATAAACAGATGTTGCTTGTTTCTTGCTACTTTCTGCTTAACTTTAAAGATATATACAGGAGGCCAAATAAAGCTCATTTCTACAATTAAACTAAATTAGCACCTAACATGACTACAAATTATATATAATAGGTGACTATTAATGTGCATTTCTTAATTACCCTAAACAATTTACAATATTAGCTTTCATAAGACTAGAACTTTACATTATATTTTTACAGAAATCGCATGTATACAATACCTTAAACAAGAGTTGGGCCATACATACAGTATATTGTAGCAAATATAACCTTAAATTTCTATCAGTATATAAAAATATATGGCAATCTAAAATATTTGAGACTTGTTGTTCTTTTCCAGTCTGAAAGAACACACAATAATCCACCTTTCTTTTCCTACCAAGGAGATCCAGTAATCCACCATTTTTGTCCTTTTACTCCCTCTTCCTCTTTCTCTACCTAACACTAGACAGGAGAGAAAGAAAGATGGAGGGGAAAGAGAGAAAGAGATCCTTAAATCTAACCTCCTTTATTTCATTTCCCCCCGATCATGATTAATAACAACACGCAACCAACTCCCTCCAAGTATCAATAAACGTCCATAACCCACCAAATGACCAAAACCTCCCGCTTTTGGAGATGATTGTGTCATGTTCTTAAGATGGCTGCCTGATGGTTGAGGTCAAAGGCGTCTTTTGAGGACCCTAGGAAAGCTGGATATGGGCCAAGTCCTGGGAGAGCTGAGTGTTTTATTTGCAGTCCAGGCTCTGTGGGATAGGAAAGTGAAGGGGTTAACTGAAGTCCTGGCTGAAGCAGGCTGCTTTGAAGCTGTCCTGGATGCAGTGTTTGAGGAAACAGCAGCGGAGTCAGTCTGTGAGGCTGGGTCACACTGCTTGCTTTGTCTTCACTGGGGTCTGGTCCTTTTGCTCTGAAAATACACAAACTTTTAAAAGTAGTATCGCAGGTATGTTTCCGCATTAACATATGTATGGAATGTACAGTGTGCACAAATCAGCTTATGATGAATCTCTGCTCTGTGTTTGAGCAGATGAACGGCATTTGTCAATTTTTATGAGTCCATTTGGACTGCATAACCAAACTGTAAACCTCCATCCATGCCATAAGAAAGAATGGCATGTAATAGGTCATGAGGATCAGGTAGCCAAAGAGATTCATTGGCTACAGCAAAGACATTCATGGCTTATCCAGTCTCTGAGCCGTTTCCATGTAAGGGGATCTGCAAACATGTCAACTGCTTTGTTGCCAGAGCAGCCATGTTGCTGGATTAAAATTCTCCACTGTGGTACGTAGACATCCATGCAGGAAAAACACTCATAACATAATATTTTTAAAATGTTTTAAATTGTAGGTAGTGTCTTAGCATGCTATTGCTCTGAAGAGATACCAGGACCACAGCAACTCTTATAGAGAAAATATTTAATTAGGGCTGGTTTCAGAGGTTCAGTCCATTACCATTATGGTGGGAAGCATGGCAGCATGCATGTCTGTGATGCTGAAGAAGGAGCTGAGAGTTCTACATCTTGATCCACAGGCAGCAAAAGGGGACTGTCTCCTACACTGGATGGAGCTTGAGTGTAGGAGACCTGAAATCCTGTCCCCACAGTGACATACTTCCTTCAGCAAGGCCACACCTCCTATTAGTGTCATTCCCCATGGGCCAAGCATTCAAACACATGAGTCTATGGGGGCCATACCTATTTAAACCCCCACAGGGAGCATATCTCAATAATATCAAGAATGATATTTGTGTTGATATGAGTATAACATGTGATCTTGAGCAGACTGTAAGCCTGATAAAAGATAGTTTGTGGACAGCCATCTCCACCTGAAACAAGACAACCCACCTGTAACAACACATGTATGGGCAAGAGCACACACATGATTCCCACACTGCTGGGATAACATATATTAACAGTAGATTATGGAATCTCTTTCTAAAACTGTTGAACAGGGGAAGAGGGATGCCAGGATATGACACAGCTGGAGAAGCCACCATGAATATTAGCTAGCACTATCAATTAGAATCTTGGGACACTCAGCGTTGGGTGGGCATCATACCCAACACTTTATGACTCTTATGAAGATGAGTCACGTGTATGATTCAGATGGAGCTGGGTCTGACTGCTCTCGTCTTTTTTGTTGTGTTTATTTGGATCTATATTGGTATTTCTCCCCCCCCCCCCCAAACCTAATGGTCACAGTCAGCTTTGCTGCATTTGGGACATTTTAAAGTGCTTGTTAGAAAGCAACACAGTCCCATGGGACTCTTGCTCTTCACAGAAAGATCCATTTTCAGCTTTATGTGCTTTGGTAGAGGAAGCTTAAGTTGGTGTGGGCTCCAGGGCAAAGCAAGG
The DNA here is from genome assembly GCF_008632895.1 of Mastomys coucha. Lineage (NCBI taxonomy): Eukaryota > Metazoa > Chordata > Mammalia > Rodentia > Muridae > Mastomys > Mastomys coucha. The sequence goes on along the minus strand of NW_022196906.1, from coordinate 115,715,133 downwards.
ACCAGGCTGAGCCTCTGAGTCTCTGCGGAGGTCAAAGGTCAAACGTAAATCAGATAACATTTCCTAGGTCTCTTCCCTGGTGGAGCAGACTCCTCCTGCAGAACGGTCCATTCTCCCATGCTCTCCACATAGCGGCAAGGACCCTGCAAAGGAGTCAGAGATCCCGACCTGTCCTTTTAAATGCTTTCAATTTTAGGTAACTTTGTGCCATGTCGGATTTCATTCTAGAATATTCCAACTTATCTCAGCAGTGAATTCTTTCCCCTTCTGGATGTGCTGCCATTTTAATGCTGAATTTTGTTTTCTTCTGGAGTCATTGGCTTTGAGCGCTCAATGAAACAGTAAGGAAATGGGTCTGGTCAATCCATCCCTTCCTTATTGCTAAATGTAATTCTGAAATAATATGCTGGGTTTAGTTAATCCTTTCAAAGGGAAAAAGCTTTATTTACATGGCTTAATATTAGATTGAAATCTGAAAGAGACGGATTTGGAAATGCACTCAGGATGGGTAAAATGAAAGGGTCAAGGAACACTGTGTGAATAAGAAGAGTGAACGGACTTCTGAGCCTTCTTCCTAAACTAGCTCCTCAAACAGGCATCCAGGCAGGAGTTGCAGAGGCACTGAATACAATCAGCTGTAACAGACATCAATGACCTCTGAGAGGAAACTGCCGAGCCAGACAGCCCTGTGGTGAACCTCGCTGCTCTCAAGAAAACCCACTGATGGCCTTGAGTTCCCCGCTGGCTTCTCGATGTCCCTTTCAATGTCGTTACACAACAGCAAGCATTTAATTTTGTCTCTCGGGTCTGTAGGTCACTGAATCTGACCTGTGTTTAGCAGCATATTGGCTGGAAATTGGGTTTGAGTCTGCTCCAAGGAGCAAAGTTTTTCCCATGGCAGAGGCAGGAAGGCCAGCCAATCACACATGCGTATTCAAGCCACTGTTCCTGCCGCACTTACTGGCATCACACTGCCCAGAGTCAACAACATAGCCAGACACAAAGCTGAGGCGTAGGAGCAGTTCACATGGCAGAAGGGCCAAGATAAATATAATGTGGCCCATCCAGGGGTTGCACCCGATCAGTCCTAATGTGAGGATGCTGTAACACTGAGAGCAGACAGAGAGACTCAAGCAACAAATGGTATTTCTCTCAGTTCTGGAGATGGACACCAGGGAACTGGTACCTGCAGAAGCTTCCTGGCTTTCTGTGTCTTCACACGGCAGGTGTGTGTGCTTACCCAGCACAGTACATGGGAGAGAGACAGGGACAAGAGAGAGGGGAGAGAGGTGAGAGAGGGGAGAGAGGGGAAAGAGGGGAGAGAGGGGAAAGAGGGGAGAGAGGGGAGAGAGAATTCACAAGGCAGGGTCTGTGTGCTCACCCACCACAGTACACCAGAGAGAGACAGGGACAAGAGAGAGGGGAGAG
>NW_022196906.1:115711762-115712952 GCF_008632895.1 Mastomys coucha | reverse complement strand
AGAGGGGAGAGAGGGGAGAGAGGGGAGAGAGGGGAGAGGGAATTCACATGGCAGGGTCTGTGTGCTCACCCACCACAGTACATGGGAGAGGGACAGGGACAAGAGAGAGGGGAGAGAGAATTCACATGGCAGGGTGTGTGTGCTCACCCAGCACAAATAAAAATTCTTTGAATGGGATATTTCTTTCCTTGATTTCTTTTCAGATAACTCATCCTTGTTTAAAAGGAAAGAGTTCATCTTTTCAGCTTCAGTGAGATACCAGCCGTGGGTTTGTTAGCTGGGGTCTTTATCAGGCAGGAAGGACATTTCAGCGATTTTCTTAAAATTATTTTTATTTTATTTTATGTGTTCGGGTGTTTTGGTTGCATGCATGTAGTGTTTGAGAAAGCCAGAGAGGGTGTCAGGACTTCTGGGACCAGAGTTACAGACTTTGTGAGAGGCCATTTGGGTGCTGGGAGCCAAACCTGGGTCCTCTGTGGGAGCAGGGAGTGCTCTTAACCTCCCAGCCATTAATTTATGTGGGATTTTGCTGAATACCTTTTATCTCTGCTAAGATTCCCCTGTGGTCTTGGCTCTTTGGTTAACACTGATTTTCCCTGTTGAGCTCTTGGTCCTGGGATAAGAAACACTTGATCAGGGAAAAAGGTCTTTTTACTGTAAAGTGTGGATGGATTTCCTTTGCTAGGATTTAGTTGATGATTTCTGCATCTGGGTCAATCAGGGTTATCATCCTGCGATTTTATTTTATGTTTTTATAACATCCTTTCCTGGCTTTGATATCAGAGTAATGTCCCTGATAACCGATATTTTCAGATTCTCTTGCAGGGGAATTTGAAGACTTTGGAAAATGTATTTGGTCAGATCCAGCAACACAAGCATTAGTCCTGGGGCTTCTCTATTCTCCTCCCTTGCTTTTTATCAGCTCATCCAGATTTTCCATTTTTTTGATCTGTCTTGCCTGGGAACATACTTCTAGGAATTTACCCATTTCTTTTAGGCTTTCTAATCTGTTGCTGTGTACCTGGGTGTGACTTTAGGAGCCAGCTGTGTACCCGGGTGTGAGTTTGGGAGCCTGCTGTGTCTGGTGTGAGTTTGGGAGCCTGCTGTGTACCCGGGTGTGAGTTTGGGAGCCTGCTGTGTCTGGTGTGAGTTTGGGAGCCTGCTGTGTCTGGTGTGAGTTTGGGATCCTG
>NW_022196906.1:115703692-115710562 GCF_008632895.1 Mastomys coucha | reverse complement strand
CTTTGGTGTGACTTTGGGAGCCTGCTGTGTCTGGTGTGACTTTGGTGTGACTTTGGGAGCCTGCTGTGCCTGCTGTGCCTGCTGTCTTTGCTTGAGTTTCCTCTCTTATGAAACGAGGACATAGACAAGGAGCTATGCATCTTGCTGTTCTAGGAACCGAGTCTGAACCTCAGAGTGTTAGCACAGGGAACACGGAATCTGCTTGCTTGTGGTAGAAGCTGTTGTTCTAACTAGTGCAGACAGGGCTTTCCGAGATAAACGGCCCAGTTTAACTCACAAGAAAGATATAGTCCTTGGCCTCAGCATGGGGTGCTGGCCGGCCTTACACAGAGATAGCCCTTAAGGGACCTCTTACTGCCGTAGGAACCAAGAGACAGGGCTAGTGGAGACACACTTGGAGATAGATCTACAAATGGTGACACACTTGGAGACAGGTCTACAAAATGTCAGAATGTTTTATGCCCTGGAGATCACCTGAAAGACTCCATAAAAGCTGTGAGAAGGCAGAGTGCGGGCTGCATCAGCCTAACTCGGGCGACAGGCTGGGGAGGAGCTCAGTGGGTAAGAGCGGGGCTGAGGAGGTGGGTAAGAGTGCTCACTGTGCAAGCATGAAGACCTGATCTCAGATCCCAGCGCCCGCATAAAAAAACCTATAACAGCATACACACCTGCAACCTCAATACAGTCGGGGCTAAAGACAGGAGGCACACTGAGGCTCACTAGCTGCTAGCCTAGCTCTGGGATCTGTGACGTATGCTGCTTCAAGAGAATAAGGTGGAGAGAAAGGCATCTGATGTTATTTCATATACCACACACACACACATACACACACACACACACACACACACACACACACGTTCACACACATACACTCACTCATACACACATATCACACATATAACACAAAAACCCTCACATACAACACATGCATACCAGACCCTCTTAACACACACATACATATCACACACATATATCACACTCACACTCACACACACACATCACACACACATGCCCACACACCGCATGCAAACCAGGCACACACACACACCATAAATCACACACACACACACACACACACACACGTATGTAAACACAACACATACATACCAGGCATACACAAGTGCATGCACACGAATCTTGCACACACACACACCATGAATGACACAGATACAAACACACATTGGAAAAATAGGGTCTTTGAGAGATGACTGATTAAGAACACTTGCTGCTCTTGCATAGGACCCAGGTTTGATTCTCAGCACCCATAGCAGGTAGCTTATACCTGCCTGTAACCCCATTTTCAGGAGATCTGACACTTTTTTTCTGGCCTCTGTGGTCACCTGCATGTATGTAGTACACATGTAAAGAAGTAGATGAACATCCATATGCATACAATAGTAATATTTAAATTTTTCCTTAAAAGTCAAGTGGTGGCAGCAGACAATATATTTTTTGGCAAGAGACATAACACCCTTGCTGCCACAGGACATCAGACGTTTGGGTCTGGCTAAATTTCAGAGTTCTTTGTAGCCTCTACGTGAGTTATTGTGATAAATGACATGACCCTGGAATTGACACTTGAAGAGCCGGATGCACAGCTGCTTCAACAATCAGCTGCCGGGACCCTGGGGCTCCACCTTCCCCGAGTGTCTCCAATCAGCTGCCGGGACCCTGAGTGTCTCCAATCAGCTGCTGAGGAGGGGCTCCACCCCCCCCCCAGTGTCTCCAATCAGCTGCCGGGACCCTGGGGCTCCACCACCCAAGTATCTCCTGAGGCCTGCGTGGCTCAGTATCCCAATGTGCACAGGCTCATGTGGGTGGCTTTGTCTGTGTCATTCATTCCCAGGCCCTTAGCCATCTCTGACAGATCTAAGAGAGAATGCCGGCTTGGTCACATGCGTCATATTCTCTGTCCTTAAACTGAGAGACACAAGCATATTGGAGCTGAGTCAGTAAGAAGAGGGGGGAACAGCAAACCTGAGGCTGTCATAGGTGCCCACAAGGGCTGTGAAGATGGCTCAAACAACAAAGTACATGAGGACCAGAAATTAACCCTCAGAACCAAGTAAAAAGCGTGTGGTTGTGCACACTTGTAATCCCAGAGCAGAAGAGGCAGACACAGGCAATGCTGGGGCTTGCTGGCCAGTCTGGTCTACCTCATAAGCTTTTGCTGGCCAGCATGGCCTACCTGATTAGATCCTGGCCAGCCAGCCTGGTCATCTACCTCATAAGTTTTGCTGGTCATCCATCCTGGTCTACCTGATAAGCTCCTGGCCAATGAAAGACCCTGTCTGAGAAAACAAGGTGGGGGCTGGAGAGATCTCTCAGTGATTAAGAGCAGCTGTTGACTTGAGATCAATTCTCAGCACCTACATCCAGCAGTTCACAAGAGCCTATAACTATAGCTCCCGGGGGATCTGACACCCTCTAGTAGTATCTACAGTAACTGTAGCAATAACTAATAACACACACACACACACACACATTATGAAGACACCTGATGTTGACCTCTGGCCTTCCCACAGTCATGTACATGAACACACACACACATATATACACACACACACACTCACAAAGGCACACAATGCACACACACACACACACACTATTTAAAAAGAAAAGCCTATACATGTATGCACCTGAACTTGTATGAACACACACATGTTTGCACACACATATCAGGAAGACACCTGGTGTTGACCTCTGGCCTTCCCACAGGCATGCACATGAAAACACACATGAAAACACACACACACAGAGGCACACACATGCATATGCACACACATCTGCAAAGAACCTGTCCAATAAACATACTATGGCTAACACAGCCCCTGAGATCAAAGCAGCCCCTGGGCAGCCCCAGCACACCTCCATGCCCTTCTGCCTCTGCCTCGTGGACATGTGCGCTTGCCACCAGCCTGCCCTGGGATGTTGCCATGCAGCTCCAGGCTCCTCTAGCCCTTCACCATCTCATTTGCATTCCTAACACAATTGCAAGGCATGATACACAGGGAGCTGCAGTTGAAAACTCCCAAGATTTATTCTAGCCCATAGTTCTGGAGATTGGGGGCATTTTTAATACATCCTTACTGTCACCAAACAATTCAATACACCATTGTCTAGGCAACCAAATTCTCCTCAATTAGATTTTAAAACTAATAGGGGAAAGAACTTTCCCCCTTCCTCTCCAGTGACACTAGGGAAGTAAGACCTGATTGAGAGCAAAGCTTACTGGTGTTTCATGGAGCTTCAAGCCAGATTCTCTCTTGTAGCAGTTTCATGTCCTGCCTTTTGTGGTGTGTGTGTGTGTGTGTGTCTGTGCTATGTGTGTGTGTATGTGTATGTGCCTGTGTGTGTATGTGTGCAGGTACGTGCATGTGTGTGCATGTGTATGTGCCTGTGTGTCTGTGCATATGTGCACATGTGTGTGTGTTCATATGTGTGTGTACCTGTGTGTGAATGTGTGCAGGTGCATGCATGTGCATGCATGTGGGTGTGTATGTGTGCTATGCATGCAAATGCATGTGTGTGCATGTGTATGTGCTTGTGTGTGCATGTATGCATGTGCATGTGTGTTCATATGTGTGTATGCATGTGTATGTGTGTTCATGTGAATGCCTATGGGAAGGCTAGAGGTCAACATCAAGCATTCCTCAATTGCTCTCCATCTTACTTTTGAGACAGGGTCTCTCACTGAACTCAGAATTCAGGGTATCAACCAGACAAGTGAATGAGCTTAAGGTCCTGTCTACCCTCTCCCACCCTCTGCACCTCCTCCTGGTTCTGGAGCTGCAGGTATGTACCTTGTTCCCAGGTTTTCCACGAATGTTAACTATCTGAACTCAATTCTTCATGCTTGGGAGGCAGCAAATTTCTGAGCCATCTCTAAGCCCCCTGGACACTTACAGGAAGAGCCACAGCCACAGTGGAAAGCTAGCCACAGTTGGGAAGAGCCACAGTGGGAAGAGCCTCAGCCACAAAGAGAAGAGCCACAGCCACAGTGGAAAGCTAGACACAGTTGGGAAGAGCCACAGTGGGAAGAGCCACAGCCACAAAGAGAAGAGCCACAGCCACAATGGGAAGAGCCACAGCCACAAAGAGAAGAGCCACAACCACAGTGGGAAGAGCCACAGCCACAGTGGGAAGAGCCACAGCCACAATGGGAAGAGCCACAGCCACAAAGAGAAGAGCCACAGTTGGGAAGAGCCACAGCCACAGTGGGAAGAGCCACAACCACAGTGGGAAGAGCCACAGCCACAGTGGGAAGAGCCACAGTTGGGAAGAGCCACAGCCACAGTAGGAAGAGCCACAGCCACAGTGGGAAGAGCCACAGCCACAGTAGGAAGAGCCACAGCCACAGTGGGAAGAGCCACAGGCACAATGGGAAGAGCCTACATCCATAGTAGAGCAGGTCCAGCACCACAAAGAGAAGGGCCCATAGTCATAGAGGGGTTGGGTATGAGTTTTACAGAGGAAAATATCATTATTTATCTCCCAACTGGTCTGGCTCTTAACTGTGGAAGTTCAGAAAGTCTGTCTTTGAAGTCCTAGAAGTTACTGGATGCTTGACTACACATAATCTGTGAGAGGGGGCTGAGAACAAGCCAGAAGGAAGTTGAGTCATTCGGAGCATCTCTAGTCAGCCGACAAGCTCATCTTGCTCCTGAAGGCTCCCCACAGCGGTAGTGGAAGCATGAGCTTGGATGCTGGCTCTTACTGCGCAGTGTAAAGTTCTATGGTGTCATGCTTTGCACAGGCAGGGGCTCGGGCAGCCTCTGCCTCTACCCCTTCAGGGGTTCCTTTGTTTGCCAGCCCAGGGCTTGTTCTTGGATCTATTTCTCCTTGAGCACTGTCATGAGCAGACATCATTGCTTAAATTTGAGGATATTTTTAGTTCCTTCCCACACTCTTGGGGGGCTCGTTTAATCACCCCTGTTTGGGTAGAAAGTTGACTGTGGCTGAACTTGGGGTGGGGAAGAGGGAGGAGTTTGGTTGGCTCAGATGGTGGTCATGGGTGAGAGCTGGATCAAGATACTGTAATGACAACATCCACTCCTGACTGAGTTCTCCACTCAACCTCCAGGCCCTGCCCTCATTAAATCTTCCCAACAACCCAGTGAGGAAAGCATTTGCATGTCTCCCAGTTGGTTCAGTGGAGAGTGTGATCAGTGTGTTTTGTCTAATTGGTCTTAATTGGCCTTTTGTCTTTATAACAGTGCTGAATAAGAACATTTGCTTGCTTGCTCGTGGCTGTACACGGTGCTGAGGAGAAATGCCAGTTGAGGGCTCAATCCTAAGTAAGACACTTACATCATCCCTTCAGGGCTCAGGGAACATTCTGGAAGAGGGAGAAGAAAGAATGTAAGAACTAGAAGATTGGGAGATGGGCTGTGAATGTCATAGTGATTGTGACCTTCCCTGGGTCTGCGTCAGATCGGGCCTGTTCACAACTTGGCATGGACGGAGGGGGGTGCTCAGGCGAGTAACCAGTATTATGTACAAGTGTGAACATGTCTAAGAACTAAGGTAATAAAAAAAAACTTGTATATGTAAAAGAAAGCATCCAATGCCTTTGCTCACGCCCCTACTGCTGTTGATGGAGGGAAGAGAAGCTGGAGACCCAGCATGTCTCTGTGAGCATTCCACAATCCATTTCCCTACTTCCAAAGGTTTCATGTGTGGGAGATCATGTTAAATGGCACAGTCTCGCGGCCCTGCTTGCCTCTCACTGGTCCCTGATGCTCCTTGTCGCCACCCACACATCTCCATTTCTCATGCTCTTATTTCCGGTCTTAAGAGAGATGGGGAGACAGTAGCACATTTTATAAAGAGCCTGCTGTAGAGACTCAGGGAGATGGAAAACAAACCCAGAATCTACAAGGATCGCATGAACTACTCATTTGCCAGACAGGCTTTTGGTGTTCAAGGCAAAGCAGCCATTGGTGTGGCTTTGGCACCTATCTCATCAGTGGGGGTAGCTCTGTACCCACTCTGCAGATGAAGAAACTGAGGAACTTGCCTGAGGTTACAATAACAAGCCTTAAATGCACAATGTTTTGCTTGGTTTGAGACTCTGTTTCACTTTTAGCCCAGATGGCCTAAGATTTAAAAATTTACAGATTAGTCTCAAACTCACAATGATCCTCCTGCCTCAGCCTCCCATGTGCTGGTGGTATTCCAGGTGAGCACTGCTTTACTGGATTTAGATGAAAGGCTTAACAAAAGACTTTTTTACGCACATGCCATCTGTTCGTATGTGTAAATGTGAATACAGGTGCTACTGGGGCCAGAAGAGGGAGTCAGGTCCTTGGAGACAGAGTTGCAGGTGAATGTGAACTGTCTGAGGTGGGTGCTGGGAACTGGGCTCAGGTCTTCTGCAAGAGCAGCATGCACTCTTGACCTCTGAGCCATCCTTCCAGTCCAAATTGTTTTTTTGTGTTAGTTGCATACTAACAGGAGCATTTCCTGTATAAGCTGAGGACATGACCACTCCAAGGTATGGTTAAGGGGAAGGTTTTATTGTAGATGCAATAGACAGAAGAGACAGAGGCATCTGGGAGAGTCCAGTGCAGACAGAGAATGCAGTAAACTGAACATGGCGGGAGGACTGGACCTGAGAGGCAGAGAGAGGGACAGAGAAAGTGTGGGCAAAGGAAGCAGAGAGAGCATGAGAGAGACAGAGAGAGAGAGAGAGAAAGAGAGAGAGAGAGAGAGAGAGAGAGAGACAGAGACACAGAGACACAGACACAGAGACAGAGAGACAGAGAGAGACAGAGAGAAGAGAGAAGAGAGAAGAGGAGAGGAGAGGAGAGGAGAGGAGAGGAGAGGAGAGAAGAGGAGAGAGAGAGAGAGAGAGAGAGAGAGAGAGAG